>NC_053025.1:282137767-282252006 GCF_003073215.2 Triticum urartu
TATAAACTCGTCGTGCCAGAGCAGTATGACCGCATCATATCTATAGAGCTCTCAGACAAGCATAAGTATCCAGAGCTCTATGCCATGGTCGTGAAGCATATGATTCACGGCCCATGTGGCAATCTTAATCCCAAAAATGTGTGCATGCAAGACTTGAGTGCAAGATCAAGTACCCACAGACGTTCAACTAGAACACCTTACACGGGAAGGATTCGTACCCGGTTTATCGACGATGGGACGATGGTCGCCAGGCTAAGGTCCGCTGTCAAATGCTGGATAACAGATGGGTCGTGCCTTACAACCCTTATCTATTGCAGATGTTCAATTGCCAAATAAATGTCGAGGTGTGCTCTAGCACCAAGGCCGTCAAGTACCTTTACAAATACGTATGGAAGGGTCACGATCGAGCTTCATTCAACATTGACCAGCCCGACAGCAACGAGGTTGTAGACGAGATTAAAAGGTACGTTGATGCGAGATGGGTTACTCCACCAGAGGTGATGTGAAGGATATTCGGCTTCAACCTTTCTGAGAGTTCACCGTCGGTCCTATAGTTGCCGCTTCATCTCCCTAATATGAATAGTGTCACGTTCAAAGTAGGAGAGGACCTGACCGATGTCGCCGCCCGTGATAATGCATCTAAATCAATGCTGACGGAGTATTTCCTGGCTAATCAGCAGCATGTGTGGGCTCGGGATATCCTGTACAAGGACTTCCCGAGAAGTTTCACATGGCAGAGACAGAAGTACTGGAGGCCAAGAGAAAAGCAGCACAAAGTAGGTCGAATTGTGTCAGCCCATCCAGCCGAGGGGGGCGGTACTTTCTGTGAGTGTTGCTCAACCATGTACCATACAAGACATCCTTTGAGGACCTGCGGACCGTGGATGGTGTGCTCTGTGATAGCTTCCGTGAGGCTGCCGAGAGATTGGGCCTCATCAAGGCCGACAACATGCTCGACGAGTGTCTTACAGAGTCAACACAGTTCGCGATGCCAGCCTCACTCAGGAGGCTCTTTGCAACAATCTTGGTATTCTGCGAGCTAGGTGACGTGCGCGGTCTATGGGATAGGCACCTAGAGGTGATGTCTGATGACTACAGCCGATCACACACGCGCTCAAAGGCAGTGGAGCAGATGGTGTTGCTTGACATCAGGGACATGCTATAGTCCATGGGCAAAGACATAGTGTTGTTCCCTCTTCCGAACATCGACGAGACCTATGACACTACTGGAGGCGAGGCCAGAGAAGTCACCAAGGAATCCTCCATCGTGGTTGTCGCGAACGACGTTGCGTTAGCGTCCTCGCTAAACCCTGAGCAGAAGCTTGCATACGACGAGATACTGGCAGCAGTCGATGCTGGTAATGGGGGTGTATTCTTTGTCGATGGCCCGGGAGGCACTGGGAAGACCTTCCTATACAAGGCACTGCTCGCAAAGGTTCGAGGCGAGGGCAAGATCGCGGTGGCTACGGCGACATCAGGCGTTGCGGCTTCCATCATGTCTGGAGGAAGGACAACCCACTCGAGGTTCAAGATCCCACTCAGCATTGAAGATGGTGGGTCGTGCAGCTTCACCAAGCAAAGTGGAACGGCCAAGCTCCTGCACATGGCTTCACTCATCCTATGGGATGAGGCCACCATGACGAAGCGGCAAGCAGTTGAGGCACTGGATAATAGCATGCGGGACATCATGGGACGACGGGACCGACCATTCGGGGGAAAGACTGTCGTGTTCGGTGGGGACTTCAGGCGGGTGCTTCCGGTCGTCAGGAAGGGGTCAGATAATCGATGCGACCTTAGTTCGTACCTATGGAAGGGCATGCGCCAACTAAGGCTCATCACCAACATGAGGGCGCATAACAGCCCGTGGTTCACAGATTACTTGCTAAGGGTAGGCAACGGCACCGAGGAAGGCAACATAAGGCTCCCCGAAGATATTTGTGTGCAACCAACAGAAGATGGCGTTGACCTAGAGAAGTTAATCGACCATGTATTTCCTGATCTAGACGACAACATGGCTGATCCAAATTACATGACATCTCGAGTGATCCTCTCCACCAAGAACGACAACGTTGATAAGATAAACATGCGCATGATAGAGCGCTTCCAGGGCGAAGAGAAGATCTACCACAATTTCGATATTGCAGAGGATGATCCACACGGCTACTATGCCCCCAAGTTCCTGAACAACCTGACTCCCAACTGGCTGCCTCCGCATGCACTCAAATGGAAGATAAATTGCCCCATTATATCGTTGAGCAACATTGATCCAGCTAATGGGTTGTGTAACGGCACAAGGCTTGTGGTCTCGGGTTTCCAGAGGAATGCCATCGACGCAAAAATCGTGCTAGGGCAACATGCTGGTAGGAGGGTGTTCCTTCCTCGGATACCTCTCTGCCCATTTCATGACGATATATTCCCTTTCAAGTTCAAGAGGAAGTAGTTCCCTATAAGGCTCAGTTTTGCCATGACAATCAACAAGGCGCAAGGGTAGACCATTCCAATTGTCGGGGTGTACCTACCAGACCCGATATTCTCTCATGGTCAGCTCTACGTCGCATTGTCTAGAGCCACCGTGAAGAGGAACATTAAGATTCTCACCATCAAGGACAACGGCAAGGGTAAGGGAAAGGGCAAGGAACAAATCAAGAATTCAAATAAGCGAAAAAGATTTGAGCCATTATTAATGACCACGAAGAACATAGTCTACAAGGAAGTCCTTAGCACATGAATTTGTCGGATCAAATTATAGCAACTCAAGGTAAAGTGTGTTCAATTATGCATTATGTGACACCCCGAGACCGATACGCCAGGTGTCTTCCAGTTATTCGTTGTTGTTGCCTTGTCTTTTCTGGCGTGTTGCATCTTGCCATGTCATCATGTGCATTGCATCATCATGTTTTCAAACTTGCATCTGTCTGGGTCTCCCAGTTCTTTCCGTTGTCCGTTCTGAGCCCATCCACACTCGCACGCACCCGCGGCATGTTCGAAATAGTATTTTATAAGTGGCAGGAAAATGTTCTCGAAATGGGTTGATATTTGGCATGCAGTGTTGTTATATTGTCAGTAGGTCGCCAGCCAAATTTCATCACATTCGGAGTTCATTTGATACCCCAACGGACAACTATAGTGCCAATATAGTCGGTCAAACCGTCGGACGTTTTCGGTCTCCCAAGACAGTTGTCGGGCTGCACTCCTTCCCTCTCATCTCAGCCCAACCTCCTCTTCACAGTCCACTAGGCCTACCTAACCCCCATCGCGATCGGATCCGTCGGATCATGGTCGGAGGGCTCCGAAACAACCTCTAACCCCCAACCCTAACCCCCCCCTTTCTATAAATAGCAGCCCCCTTGCCATTTTTGTCACCCCTAACCTCCCTCCTTGATTTCCACGCTGCCCCAATCACTAGCCGCCGCCTCCTTCCCCGTTCTCCTCGCATTCCGGCGCCATCCACCTCACCCGCGCCACGTGGCCGAAAGCCACTGGTCGAGCCCGCCACCCAGCGCCGCGCGCAGCAAACCCCCACGCGCCACGTCGCCCTACCTCCACCGTGCGCCGCCCGGGCCCGCCGAAGCCCGCCCGTGGCCCGCCTCGGGCTGATCTGGGCCTGAGGCGCCCGCACCGCACCGTCGCCCTCAACCAAGATCTAGGGAGAGGAGCTCCCGACTGGCCTCATGCCCGCGACCCCGCCACCTCCGGCCACCGGCCCTCGTCGTCGCCTTCGAGCGCCGCCACCGCCTCAGGTGAGCAGCGCCCCTGGCCTGCTCCTTTTTGCACATGTCTCCCTTCCTCTTATCTCTCTAACCTCTTTCTCTCTCTCTACCACGGGTGCCCGAGCTCCACACGTCACCGTCCTTGTCCAACTCCGGCCAGATCCGGCGCCCCGAGGCCGGATCCATCCATCCCCGACGTTACCGAAGCTCCTCCCCGCCGCGCCGTCGTTCCACATCGCCGGCAGCCGCCGCCGCATCTGTTCCTGCCTTTGCATCAAGCAGAGGAGGAGGCGACCCCCAGCCCTGTTCACCTCCGCGCGTGGGCCAGCTAGGCCATGCGAGGCCCAGCTCCACGCCAGCGCCCGCGTGGGCCACGACCCAGATCCAAGTCGGCCTGCTTCGGCCCGCCTCCACCAACCGGGCCAAGCCCGCAAGGTGAGCAGCGCCCGCTCCCTTATCCATTGCCTAGGGCGCCATATTGTATCCTACACCCAACAGTTTCGGCCCATTCTTGTTTTTTCCCGTTCCTGCGAATTTAGCTTTATTCGTAGTATTACAGATTTGCATAAAAACCCTTGGACATCACGCATTTAATATCTCACAAACCGTGCATCACATGTAAATAATTTATATATGTAACTTGCTTAGAATTTCATCTAGCTTCATAATTTGCAACTTTCACCCATGTTGAAAATGTTTAAAATGTTGTTTGTGTAAATATGCTCATATGCCATGTTAAAATGATTTATTTCATAACTAATAACTGTAGCATGGTTTTAAATAAACTTTATATGTAAATGGGGTAGAAAAATGCCTAGTTTAACATGGTGCACTCATCTTGAATGTTTAACAACTCTAAAATATGGTTTAAAATTTGCATATGAGGATTTTCCGGAATTGTTGTTTGTTGTTCCGGCCTCATTTAAACTTGCCTAGATATGTAGTTTTGTTGTGCTTCACCTCTTGCCATGTTTAAAAACATTTAACATTGTTGGGTACATAACTGAGAGAGAACTAAATAAGTCATGTGGTGTTTCGTCAATATGCAACTCATTGCGCTTTGAGCTCCGCTTAACTTGTAGTGTTGTTTGTGCACTTTGCCACACCATGCCTCATTAAACCAGACATGCATCATACTTGATTGTGCATCATGCCATGTTTATGCTTGTTGGTTTACCACGTTGTTTGCTCCTTTCTGGTGTTGCTTATTCTTGTTAGTCCAGTAACATCGCGTTTGTGAGGATCCGTTCGACTACGTCCGTTCGTCTTCTTCATGGACTCGTTCTTCTTCCTTGAGGCATTGCACGCAAGATGACCATACCATCGATATCACTTCTATCTTTGCTTGCTAGTTGTTCGTTCCATCACCATGTCGCGCTACCTACCACTTGTTATATCATGCCTCCCATATTGCCATGTCAAGCCTCTAACCCACATTCCTAGCAAACCATTGTTTGGCTAAGTTACCGCTTTTGTTCAGCCCCTCTTATGGCGTTGTTAGTTTCAGGTGAAGTTGAAGTTTGTTCCATGTTGGAACATGGTTATGTTGGGATATCACATTATCTCTTATTTAATTAATGCATCTATATACTTGCTAAAGGGTGGAAGGCTCGGCCTTTTGCCTGGTGTTTTGTTCTACTGTTGCCGCCCTAGTTTCCGTCATACCGGTGTTATGTTCCTTGATTTTTGTGTTCCTAATGCGGTTGGGATTATGGGACCCCCTTGAAAGTTTGCTTTGAATAAAACTCCTCCAGCAAGGCCCAACCTTAGTTTTAACATTTGCCACCTATACCTTGTTCCCTTGGGAGTCACGCTCCCGAGGGCCATCTTTATTTTAACCCCCTCCCCCCGAGCCAGTGCTCCTCTGAGTTTTGGTCCAAACTAGAGCCCTTTGCAGCACCACCTCAGGGAAACTTGAGGGTTGGTTTTAGTTGTATCGATTGCTCATCTGGTGTGCCCTGAGAACGAGATATGTGCATCTCCTATCGGGATTTGTCGGCACATTCGGGCGGCTTCGGTGGTCTTGTTTTACCATTGTCGAATTGTCTTGTAACCCGGATTCCGAGACTGATCGGGTCTTTTCGGGAGAAGGAATATCCTTCTTTGACCATGAGTGCTTGTGATGGGCTAAGTTGGGACACCCCTGCAGGGTATAAGCTTTCGAGAGCCGTGCCCGTGGTTATGTGGCAGATGGGAATTTGTTAATATCCGGATGTAGAGAACTTGACACTTGACTTAATTAAAATGCATCAACCACCTGTGTAGCCGTGATGGTCTCCTTTCTGCGGTGTCCGGGAAGTGAACACGGTTTGGGTTATGTTTGTACGTAAGTAGTTTCAGGATCACTTCTTGATCACTTCTAGCTTCACGACCGTTGTGTAGCTTCTCATCTTACTCTTATTTGCGTATGTTACCCACCATATTTGCTTATCGCTTGCTACAGCTCCACCTCATTACCTTATCCTACCCATAAGCTTAAATAGTCTTGATCTCGCGGGTGCGAGATTGCTGAGTCCTCGTGATCACGGATACTTCCAAATAGTTGGAGGTGCCGATGACACCTGTGCAGGTGATGCTACCGAACTCAAGTGGGAGTTTGACGAGTACCTTGGCCGTTACTACGTGTCTTTTCCTGATGATCAGTAATGGTGCCCAGTTGGGACGATCGGGGATCTAACATTTGGGGTTGTCTTCTTTATTTTGGTTCCGTAGTCGGACCTTGATTGTACTCTGGATGATGTATGTTTAACTTGTTATTTGTGTGAAGTGGCGATTGTAAGCCAACTCTTTATGCCTTTCTTATTCAGTACATGGGATTGTGTGAAGATTACACCTCTTGCGACAAAACCACAATGTGGTTATGCCTCAAAGTCGTGCCTCGACACGTGGGAGATATAGCCGCATCATGGGTGTTACAAGTTGGTAATCAGATCCATCCCCGACTTAGGAGCCCCCTTCTTGATCGAATCGCTGACGTTGTTGAGTCTAGAACAAAAATGTTTTGAGTCTTAGGATTATATATATTGGAGAGTAGGATTATTTTTACTCCTCAGTCCCTTCGTCGCTCTGGTGAGGCCTCCTGACGTAGATGTTTTGACTTTCCTCTCCTCAAATTTCACTTAAAAATTTAGGTTCACGCGGGTATCTTGGGATCGTTTCGATATCTTGTGACAAGAACATTGTTCTTGGTGCCTCCTGACATTTAGGGGTTGTGGCATTGTCCTGGGGAGTTGAGCTCCGAGGTGTTTTTGTCACAATTTTATCATTGCAGTTCTGGAACACCTGAGTTCGCCGACATCGAAAATCTCTTTTATGCAATTGTTGGTGAGATAACCTCGACGCCACCCAGTACTGGGGCGGGAGTTCGGGAGTATTGCCATAACTCGTATAACGAATGCTTTTTGAAGGTTGAGGTACATGATTTTCGGAGTTTTCTTGGTTATGTGTTGATGGATGGATACAGCTGGATGTAGGGATTGTTTAGTTTGGGTGAGATATATTGCTTCCCCTGTATCCCCAACACTAGATTCCATAACCAAAAAGTTTCGGGAGTTAATAGGTGGGAATTCAAGGAGTTACCTAGGATATCTTTCCGACGGATGCATGCTATGAGATTGGGGTTCGACATCTAGTGGTCCACCTATCCACGGTTGGTTTTATAGTGGTCTCGCTGTGTCTTAAAGAGTCCTTGGCTATGCCAACTTGGGGATTCTTCGTATGTCATGTGCACTGCATTGTACATGATGGCGATGTACGATCGAGCCCGTGTGGGCCCCACCACGAAAATTTCGGACGAAATCTCTATCATATGTTTGTTCCGACTTATTTTGCAAGACAATCCTTTGTTTTGTTTTGGTTTGTGGTATTCGAGTTGCTTCAATGTCAAGTGTGATTCCATACATTTTTCCTAAGTGGTGTTGTCATACTTCTATGTGAATGCTGATCCTTCTTGATCATCGAGATTGTCTTGTCAATCCTTTTCAACCGGTGCTTTCATCTTCAAGTTATTCCATCCACTTCATCCTGGTAGATCAACTCTCATCTTCCCTACGGTGTCGTTTCACCATCCCCATTCATTTTCTTTCCAAAACACCCGCCCTTTTTTTCACGGAGTCTGAAGTCGCTAATCGAGTATCCTTTTATTCATGCCGATTGGTCATGCCAATTCTTTCCCAACCGACGTGCTCCTCTTCAAGTGGATCCGGGCATTTTCAACATCCGCAAGATCAACTCTAAGTTTTCTCAACAGTGTTTGTTTCATCCGTCCCAAGTTGCCTTTGTTTTTCCCCCCCCCCCCCCCTTTTTCTTCAAGGACTCAGATTTCTTATTCAAGTATCATTTTATTGATGGGAAGTCTCTCCATTCTTTTCCATCAATGTTCTTATCCGGTGATTCTCAGGAAGATACTAATGGAGCTTCAAGTTGATCATTCTTCATTAGCTTTTCTTTTCTGGTGGATTCAATTCAAGCTTTCGGTGTTGATCATATCCCTTTTTCCTCAGTTCACAATGTTTTATCATACCGGTGCACCTCTTAATCATCCACTTCTCGCCATTCATTTGTTCTGGAGTACTGAAGATATCTTCGAAGATTCGCATTTCCATTCTTAATCTGTTCAAGCTATTTGGAGATTATTATCTCATTAAAGCCATTTAATTCAACCGGCGCAATCTCTCTTTAAATCATTCAATGGTGTACCTTTTAGTGGGCCCTAACCCACAGGTCTTTTCCAGGATCTGACCTGACTCTTCTAATTTTCCCAGAGCTATTCTCAAATTCATTTCAAAGTTTGGCGTAAGAATGAATTATCATCAGTCAAATGTCTTTCTCCAAGATCGATTTCAAATTATTTTTCATTGTCGGCTCAACCTCTTTGTTTTTCATTCCGGAGTATCTCAACAATTCATGGTGGTGTTTCTCGTTGTCATTCTCAGCATTTGAAGACCGGAGAAGAGTTCCTCTTAAATCCTTGCCCGTTCTCTTAAAGATTCATAGTTCAAGCTTGATGCCATCCTCTCATAACTGTTTTCGATTGTGAGTATTCTTCTCACCCATCTGGAGCAATTCAGGAGTCTTTTCAGTTTGATTCTGCGGAGCCAATCATCTCAGAATTATTCATTCCAGCTTTCATCTCTCGTTCTCCAAATCTTACTGGTGCATCATTCAAGTATTCTCTAATCAGCTCATGATCTCTTCGTTCTCTTGTATCAATTCCCTCAAGTATTTTCATTCGTTTCTACTTCTTCCCGGTGTTTCTTTATTTTTTTTCTTTGTTCATTTTCAATCCTTATGGCGGTTTGTCAACATTCCTCTTCCATTGTTATCGTATCAATTCATTCGTTGTTTCAATCCTACCGGTGGATCATTGAAGATTTTTCTCAAGTCTACGCTATATCTGTCTTAATCCTTTCTACGAGAATAAGTAGTATGCCAAATCCGCTGCTTGTCTTCAATTTAAATTGGTGAAGGATACGCATAACGTAATTCTTATTATTCTTTCATCCAAGTGATCTAGTTTCTTCTTTCCAGAGTTCTTCATCATGTCACATTTCTCGATTCGAGATGCTTCGTCTCTTATTTTCCGGAGTTCCAAGTTTTTTCCGCTATATCTCATCGCGAAGCTCCATCTAAATCATTGCAAGGCTTCATTTTATTCTTTTCAATCTTCCTTTCTTTGCGACCATCTTTTTATCTTATCGGAGTTCTTCATGGAGGTTCTAGATGGTGGTTCGTCAAGGATTCTTTTCATTCTTCAATTGTTATTCAAGATTTTCTCTCGAAGTTATGATCCGCCAAGCTTTACTCAAAATTAAACATGGTGCTCAACACATGTTTGTTTTGAGGAGTTCAAGTATTCTTCATCGTGCATTCCAAAGTGCAATTCTTTCTACCTTATCTTTTGAGGTGGTGCTATATCATTCTTGACAATTTCCATTCTTGTTTCGCGATTCACATGTTGTCAAGAATGAGGTATTTTAAATCCATCAATCTCTTCATTGGAGTTATCTTTGGTTATATTTCACCTGAAGCCTTCCCTAAGGAATGTTGCTATTGTGGTGCTTATCAATAATCCAAGGTTCCTCCTATTCTCGCGATGAAAGAAGTTTTCATCTCTTTGTTGCTCTCAAGCAAGCAATTGATTCCGTTAGTGGCAGAATTTCACCTCAGTTTTGAGATGTTTTCCGTAAGCCCACCACAAGCTTATTCTTTTCGTTGTTGGTTTTCCAACAACTCTGTTATAACCTTCTTGGAAGAGTGCTTTCCAAGCTCAATTGTGGCAGAAGCTGGCATTTTCTTCTCCATTCTGTTATTTCAATGATCTATCTTATATTCTTCTTCCGGAGGCATTGTGATGTTGCTCTCTTCACTCATCATCTCGATTTGTGAGGACCGTGTTCTTTTCGTGCTTATCCATTCAATCGGAGTGTGTGCCCTCTTTTCAAGTTCTTCCCATTCTGTCAAGTTTTGCCTCCCTTCTCAACCGGAGTGATGTCTGAAATCTTTCTTACCCATTGTGCCATTCTTTCAATAGTGCCGGAGGCAGTGTGTTGTTGATTTCATCAAGTATCCACTCATCTTGTCAAGTTCATGTTCAATTCCTTCAATTTACAGTCGAAGTGCTGTCCAAATTATATCATTCTTATTCCATCTCTATCTTGTTTTAACTGGAGTGTTGTGTCTATCATTCCTCTTCGAACCAGAGTCTCATCCAAGGGCTTTCATTTGGCAAAGTTCATATTCTATGCCTTCCATTTCCAACCGGAGTGTTGTTGTAATAGATTGTTATTGTTCCTTGTACATCTCGTTTTAACCAGAGTGGTTTCAATTCCTTCTTCTCCATTGTGCTCGGCATTCATAGTTTTGCAACCTCCAAGGTTCTAGTAATGTTCCTTGTTCCTCTTTTCTAACGGAGTGTTTTCAACTTTGTTCATCTTCGCTGTATTCTTTCTTTCAATTTGTTCAACCTCTCAAGGTTCGGGGTTTCACTCATTTGTCCAAGAAGCAACTTAGTTTACCTCTCCTCTTCCTTTTCTGCTTCTCTCCGATGCCATCCTAGATCTCGGGACAAGATCCTCTTATAGAGGTGGAGTGTTGTGACGCCCCGAGACCGATGCGCCAGGTGTCTTCTAGCTATTCGTTGTTGTTGCCTTGTGTTTTCTTACGTGTTGCATCTTGCCATGCCATCATGTGCATTACATCATCATGTTTTCAGACTTGCATCCGTCAGGGTCTCCCAGTTCTTTCCGTTGTCCGTTCTGAGCCCATCCACACTCGCACGCGCCCGCGGCACGTCCGAAATAGTATTTTATAAGTGGTCGGAAAATGTTCTCGGAATGAGTTGAAAGTTGGCATGTGGTTTTGTTATGTTGTCACTAGGCCGCCTGCCAAATTTCATCGCATTCGGAGTTCGTTTAATGCCCCAACGGATAACTATAGTGGCAGTATAGTCGGTTGAACCGTCGGACGTTTTCGGTCTCTGGAAACAGTTGCCGGGCTGCACTCCTTCCCTCTCATCTCAGCCCAACCTCCTCTTCACAGCCCACTAGGCCTGCCTAACCCCCCTCATGATCGGATCCGTCGGATCGTGATCGGAGGGCTCCGAAACAACCTCAAACCCCCAACCCTAACCCCTCTTTCTATAAATAGCAGCCCCCCTTGCCATTTTTGTCACCCCTAACCTCCCTTCTTGATTTCCACGCCGCCCCAATCACCAGCTGCTGCCTCCTTCCCCGTTCTCCTCGCATTCCGGCGCCATCCACCTCACCCGTGCCACATGGCAGCCAGCCACTGGCCGAGCCGGCCACCCGGAGTCGCGCGAAGCCAACGCCCACACGCCACGTCGCCCTACCTCCACCGCGCGCCGCCCGGGCCCGCCGAAGCCCGCACGCGGCCCGCACCGGGACGATTTGGGCCTGAGGCGCCCGCACCGTGCCACCACCCTCAACCGAGATCCAAGGAGAGGAGCTCCCGACTGGCCTCGCGCCCGTGACCCCACCGCCTCCGGCCACCGGCCCTCGTCGTCGCCGGCGAGCGCCGCCACCGCCTTAGGTGAGCAGCGCCCCCGTCCTGCTCCTTTTCGCACATGTCTCTCTTCCTCTTATCTCTCTAACCTCTCTCTCTCTGCCATCGGTGCCCGAGCTCCGCGCGCCTCCGTCCTTGTCCAACTCCGGCCAGATCCGGCGCCCTGAGGCCGGATCCATCCATCCCCGACCTTGTCGGAGCTCTTCCCCGCCGCGACGTCGTTCCACATCACCGGCAGCCACCGCCGCGTCTGTTCCTGCATCTGCATCGAGCAGAGGAGGACGGCGACCCCCAGCCCCGTTATCCTCCGCGTGTGGGCCAGCCGGGCCATGCGAGGCCCAGCTCCGTGCCAGCGCCCGCATGGGCCACATGTTGGGGATCGTAGCAGAAATTTAAAATTTTCTACGCATCACCAAGATCAATCTATGGAGTAATCTAGCAACGAGGGGAAGGAGAGTGCATCTACATACCCTTGTAGATCGCTAAGCGGAAGCGTTCAAGTGAACGGGGTTGATGGAGTCGTACTCGTCGTGATCCAAATCACCGATGATCCTAGCGCCGAACGGATGGCACCTCCGCGTTTAACACACGTACGGTTGGGAGACGTCTCCTCCTTCTTGATCCAACAAGGTGAGAGGAGAAGTTGAGGGAAAACTCCGACAGCACACCGGCGTGCTGGTGATGGAGCTCGTGGTTCTCCGGCAGGGATTCGCCAAGCACTACGGAGGAGGATGAGGTGTTGGAGGAGGAAGAGGGCTGCGCCAGGGGAAGGGTGTGGCTGCCCTCTCTCTCCCTCACTATATATAGGGGGAAGGGAGGATGGGGAGGCACCCTAGGGTTCCCTAGGGGAGGGGCGGCGGCCACAGGGGAAACCCTAGATGGGTTTGGGCGCCCCCACCCCCTAGGAAACTTGCCCCCCAAGCCGGGAGGGGCGGCTGCCCTAGGGGTGGCGCCCCCACCTCTCCTGGTTACGTGAGATGGGATGGGAGGGGCGCTCAGCCCCTTAGTGGGCTGATGTGCCCTCTCCCCTTGGCCCATAAGGCCCCCCAACGCTTGTCGGGGCCTCCGAAACCCCTTTCGGACACGCTGGTCATCACCTGGTACCCACGGAACAATTCCGGACTCCAATACCCTTCGTCCAATATACCGATCTTCACCTCCGGACCATTCCGGAGCTCCTCGTCATGTCCGGGATCTCATCCGGGACTCTGAACAACCTTCGGTAACCACATACTATTTCCCATAACAACTCTAGCGTCACCGAACCTTAAGTGTGTACACCCTACGGGTTCGGGAACCATGTAGACATGACCGAGACAACTCTTCGGCCAATAACCAACAGCGGGATCTGGATACCCATGTTGGCTCCCACATGTTCCACGATGATCTCATCAGATGAACCACGATGTCGAGGATTCAGTCAATCCCGTATTCAATTCCCTTTGTCCAGTGGTATTGTACTTGCCCGAGATTCGATCGTCGGTATCCCGATACCTTGTTCAATCTCGTTACCGGCAAGTCTCTTTACTCGTTCCGTAACACATCATCCCGTGATCAACACCTTGGTCACATTGTGCACATTATGATGATGTCCTACCGAGTGGGCCCAGAGATACCTCTCCGTTTACACGGAGTGACAAATCCCAGTCTCGATTCGTGCCAACCCAACAGACACTTTCGGAGATACCTGTAGTGTACCTTTATAGCCATCCAGTTACTTTGTGACGTTTGGCACACCCAAAGCACTCCTACGGTATCCGGGAGTTGCACAATCTCATGGTCTAAGGAAATGATACTTGACATTAGAAAAGCTTTAGCATACGAACTACACGATCTTGTGCTAGGCTTAGGATTGGGTCTTGTCCATCACATCATTCTCCTAATGATGTGATCCCGTTGTCAATGACATCCAATGCCCATGGTCAGGAAACCGTAACCATCTATTGATCAACGAGCTAGTCAACTAGAGGCTTACTAGGGACATGGTGTTGTCTATGTATCCACACATGTATCTGAGTTTCCTATCAATACAATTCTAGCATGGATAATAAATGATTATCATGAACAAGGAAATATAATAATAACCAATTTATTATTGCCTCTAGGGCATATTTCCAACAGTCTCCCACTTGCACTAGAGTCAATAATCTAGTTCACATCGCCATGTGATTAACACTCATAGGTCACATCGCCATGTGACCAACATCCAAGGAGTTTACTAGACTCAATAATCTAGTTCACATCACTACGTGATTAACACTCAATGAGTTCTGGGTTTGATCATGTTATGCTTGTGAGAGAGGTTGTAGTCAACGGGTCTTGCCATATTAAGATCCCTATGTATTTCGCAAAACTTTATGTCATATCGTAGATGCTGCTACCACGTTCCACTTGGAGCTATTCCAAATTGTTGCTCCATTATACGTATCCAGTATCTCTACTCAGAGCTATCCGGATAGGTGTTAAGCTTGCATCGACGTAACTCTTTACGTCGAACTCTTTATCACCTCCATAACCGATAAACATTTCCTTATTCCTCTAAGGATAATTTTGACCGCTATCTGGTGATCTACTCCTAGATCACCTTTGTACCCTCTTGCCAGACATGTGGCAAGGCACACATCAGGTGCAGTACTCAGCATGGCATACTGTATAGAGCCTATGACAAGATCATAGGGGACGACCTTCGTCCTTCCTCTTTCTTCTGCCGTGGTCAATCTTCGAGTCTTACTCAACTTCACACCTTACAACTCAGGTAAGAACCCCTTCTTTGACTGATCTATTTTGAACTCATTGAAAAACATGTCAAGGTGTGCGTTCTTTGAAAGTATCATCAGGCGTCTTGATCTATTTCTATAGATCTTGATGCCCAATATGTAAGCAGCTTTATCCAGGTCTTCCTTTGAAAAACACTCTTCAAACAACCGTTTATGCTGTCCAGAAATTCTACATTATTCGGATCTACAATATGTCATCCACATATACCTATCAGAAATGTTGTAGTGCTCCCACTCACTTTCTTGTAAATACAAGTTTCTAACAAACATTGTATAAACCTAAAAGCTTTGATCACTCCATCAAAACATATATATTCCGATTCCGAGATGCTTGCTCTAGTCCATAGAAGGATTGCTGGAGCCAGCATACCTTTTAGCATCCTTAGGATCGACAAAACCTTTTATTGTATCACATACAACTTTTCTTATGAAAACTAGTAAGAAAACTTGTTTTGACATCCATCTGTCAGATTTCATAATCGAAAAATACAGCTAATGCTAACATGATTCCGACGGACTTAAGCATCGCTACAGGTGAGAAATTCTCATCGTAGTCAACTCCTTGAACTTGTGAAAAGACTCTTTCCCACAAGTCGAGCTTCATGGACGGTAACATTACCGCCCACGTCCGTCTTCTTCTTAAAGATCCATTTATCTCAATGGCTTGCCGATCAACGGGCAAGTCCACCAAAGTCCATACTTTGTTCTGATACATGGATCCTATCTCGGATTTCATGGCTTCTAACCATCTGTCGGAATACGGGCCCACCATCGCTTCTCCATAGCTCGTAGGTTCATTGTTGTCCAACAACATGATATCTGAGACAGGATTACCGTACCACTCAGGAGTAGTACATATCCTTGTCGACCTACGAGGTTTGATAGCAACTTGATCCGAAGCTTCATGATCACTATCATTAACTTCCTATTCAACAGACGTAGGCGCCGCAGAAAACATCTTTCTGTGTTGCATCACTCTCTGGTTGAAGTAAAGGTTTGACAACCTCATCAAGTTCTATCTTCCTCCCACTCAATTCTTTCGAGAGAAACTCCTTTTCGAGAAAGGACCCGTTCTTAGCGACAAACAATTTGCCCTCGGATCTAGATAGAAGGTGTACCCAACTGTCACCTTTGGGTATCCTATGAAGATGTGTTTGTCCGCTTTGGGTTCGAGCTTCTCCGGCTGAAGCCTTAAGCATCGCAGCCCCAAACATTAAGAAGTGACAACTTTGGTTTCTTGCCAAACCAATGTTCACACGGCGTCGTTTCAACGGACTTAGATGGTGTCCTATCTAAAGTGAATGCAGCTGTCTCTAACGCATAACCTCAAAATGAAAATGGTAGATTGGTAAGAGACATCATAGATCGCACCATATCTCATAGGGTTCGATTACGATGTCCGGACACACCATTACCTTGTGGTGTTCCAGGTGGCTTCAACTGTGAAACAATTCCACAATGTCTTAAGTGATTGCCAAACTCATAACTCAGAAAATCCCCTTTTGATCAGATCGTAGGAACATAATCTTATTGTTATGATGATTCTTAACTTCACTCTGAAATCGCTTGAACTTTTCAAACGTTTCAGACTTGTGCTTCATTAAGTAAATATACCTATATCTACTCAAATCGTCAGTGAGGATGAGAAAATAGCGATATCCACCACACGCTTCAATTCTCATTGGATCACACGCATCAGCATGTATGATTTCCAACAAGTCACTTGCCCGTTTCATTGTACCTGAAAATGGGGTCTTAGTCATCCTGCCCATGAGGCATGGCTCGCATGTGTCAAGCGATTAAAAATCAAGTGACTCCAAACATCCATCGACATGGAGTTTCTTCATGCATCTTACGCCAATATGACCTAAGCGGCAGTGCCACAAGAAAGTGGTACTATCTACATATTTTGGCGTGAACATGTGTATTACCACGACCGAGATTCAATGAACCATTCACATAGGGTGCATGACCATGAAAGGTATTATTCATGTAAACAGAATAACCATTATTCTCTAATTTAAATGAATAACCGTATTGCAATGAACATGATCTAATCATATTCATGCTCAACGTAGACACCTGATAACATTTATCTAGGTTCAATACTAATCCCGAAGGCAGATGGAGCGTGCAATGGTGATCTCATCAACTTTGGAAACACTTCCAACACACATCGTCACCTCGCCCTTAGCTAGTCTCCGTTTAGTCCGTAGCTTTTGCTTCAAGTCACCAATAATAGCAACTGAACCGGTATCCAATACCCAGGTGCTACTAGGAGTACTAGTGAGGTACACATTAATAACACGTATATACTTTGTTGAAGTTGCCAGCCTTCTTATCTACCATACATTTAGGGTAATTCCGCTACCAGTGACTGTTCCCCTTACAATAGAAGCACTCAGTCTCGGGTTTGGGTTCAACCTTGGGTTCCTTCACTGGAGCGGCAACTGGTTTGCCATCCATGAAGTTTCCCTTCTAGCCCTTCTTGAAATCAGTGGTCTTGTTAAACCATCAACACTTGATGCTCCTTCTTTGATTTCTACCTTTTGCGGTCTTAAGCACCGCGAACAGCTCCAGGATCAACTCCATCCCTTGCATGTCATAGTTCATCACGAAGATCTAGTAGCTTAGTGATAGTGGCTAGAGAACTCTATCAATCACTATCTTATCTGGAAGTTTAACTCCCACTTGATTTAAGTGATTGTAGCACCAAGACATTCTGAGCACATGCTCACTAGCTGAGCTATTCTCCTCCATCTTGGTGGCAAAAGAACTTGTCAGAGGTCTCATACCTCTCAACACGGGCATGAGCCTGAAATCCCAATTTCAGCTCTTCTAACATCTCACATGTCTTATGGCGTTCAAAACGTCATTGGAATCCTGATTCTAAGCCGTAAAGTATGGTGCACTAAACTATCAAGTAGTCATCAGGATGTGTCTGTCAGGTGTTCACAACATCCACAGACGACGTTGTAGGGGTTTGCAGATCGGGCGGTGCATCAAAGACGTAAGCCTTCTGTGTAGCAGTGAGGACACTCCTCGGACTACGGACCTAGTCTGCATCATTGCTTACAATATCTTTCAACTTGGTCTTTCTCTAGGAACGTAATGAAACAGGGAGCTACAACGTGAGCTATTTATCTACAACATATTTGCGAAGACAATTTAGACTATGTTCATGATAATTGAGTTCATCTAATCAAATTATTTAATGAACTCCCACTCAGATAGACATCCCTCTAGTCATCTAAGTGAAACATGATCCGAGTCAACTAGGCCGTGTCCGATCATCACCTGAGACGGACTAGTCAACATCGGTGAACATCTTCATGTTGATCGTATCTTCTATACGACTCATGCTCGACCTTTCGGTCTTTCGTGTTCCGAGGCCATGTCTGTACATGCTAGGCTCGTCAAGTCAACCTAAGTGTATTGCGTGTGTAAATCTGGCTTACACCCGTTGTATTCGAACGTTAGAATCTATCACACCCGATCATCACGTGGTGCTTCGAAACGACAAACCTTCACAACGGTGCACAGTTAGGGGGAACACTTTTCTTGAAATTTTAGTGAGGGATCATCTTATTTAAGCTACCGTCGTTCTAAGCAAATAAGATGTAAAACATGATAAACATCACATGCAATCAAATAGTGACATGATATGGCCAATATCATTTTGCTCCTTTTGATCTCCATCTTCGGGGCTCCATGATCATCGTTGTCACTGGCACGACACCATGATCTCCATCCTCATGATCTCCATCATCGTGTCTTCTTGAAGTTGTCTCGTCATCTATTACTTCTACTACTATGGCTAACGCTTTAGCAATAAAGTAAAGTAATTACATGACGTTTATGTTGACACGCAGGTCATAAATAAATTAAGACAACTCCTATGGCTCCTGCCGGTTGTCATACTCATCGGCATGCAAGTCGTGATTCCTATTACAAGAACATGATCAATCTCATACATCACATATATCATTCATCACATCCTTTTGGCCATATCACATCACAACACATATGCTGCAAAAACAAGTTAGACGTCCTCTAATTGTTGTTGCAAGTTTTTACGTGGCTGCTATAGGTTTCTAGCAAGAACGTTTCTTACCTACGCGAAAACCACAACGTGATATGCCGATTTCTATTTACCCTTCATAAGGACCCTTTTCATCGAATCTGATCCGACTAAAGTGGGAGAGACAGACACCCGCTAGCCACCTTATGCAACTAGTGCATGTCAGTCGGTGGAACCAGTCTCACGTAAGAGTACGTGTAAGGTCGGTCCGGGCCGCTTCATCCCACGATGCCGCCGAATCAAGATAATACTAGTAACGGCAAGCAAATTGACAAAATCGACGCCCACAACAACTTGTGTTCTACTCGTGCATAGAAACTACGCATAGACCTAGCTCATGATGCCACTGTTGGGGATCGTAGCAGAAATTTAAAATTTTCTACGCATCACCAAGATCAATCTATGGAGTAATCTAGCAACGAGGGGAAGGAGAGTGCATCTACATACCCTTGTAGGTCGCTAAGCGGAAGCGTTCAAGTGAACGGGGTTGATGGAGTCGTACTCGTCGTGATCCAAATCACCGATGATCCTAGCGCCGAACGGATGGCACCTCCGCGTTCAACACACGTACGGTTGGGAGACGTCTCCTCCTTCTTGATCCAGCAAGGTGAGAGGAGAAGTTGAGGGAAAACTCCGACAGCACGACGGCGTGGTGGTGATGGAGCTCGTGGTTCTCCGGCAGGGCTTCGCCAAGCACTACGGAGGAGGATGAGGTGTTGGAGGAGGAAGAGGGTTGCGCCAAGGGAAGGGTGTGGCTGCCCTCTCTCCCTCACTATATATAGGGGGAAGGGAGGATGGGGAGGCACCCTAGGGTTCCCTAGGGGAGGGGCGGCGGCCACAGGGGAAACCCTAGATGGGTTTGGGCGCACCCACCCCCTAGGAAACTTGCCCCCCAAGCCGGGAGGGGCGGCTGCCCTAGGAGTGGCGCCCCCACCTCTCCTGGTTACGTGAGATGGGATGGGAGGGGCGCTCAGC
Organism: Triticum urartu; assembly: GCF_003073215.2. NCBI lineage: Eukaryota > Viridiplantae > Streptophyta > Magnoliopsida > Poales > Poaceae > Triticum > Triticum urartu. Next base: position 282,157,333 of record NC_053025.1, read on the forward strand.
CCCTTAGTGGGCTGATGTGCCCTCTCCCCTTGGCCCATAAGGCCCCCCAACGCTTGTCGGGGCCTCCGAAACCCCTTTCGGACACGCTGGTCATCACCTGGTACCCACGGAACAATTCTGGACTCCAATACCCTTCGTCCAATATACCGATCTTCACCTCCGGACCATTCCGGAGCTCCTCGTCATGTCCGGGATCTCATCCGGGACTCTGAACAACCTTCGGTAACCACATACTATTTCCCATAACAACTCTAGCGTCACCGAACCTTAAGTGTGTAGACCCTACGGGTTCGGGAACCATGCAGACATGACCGAGACAACTCTCCGGCCAATAACCAACAGCGGGATCTGGATACCCATGTTGGCTCCCACATGTTCCACGATGATCTCATCAGATGAACCACGATGTCGAGGATTCAATCAATCCCGTATTCAATTCCCTTTGTCCAGCGGTATTGTACTTGCCCGAGATTCGATCGTCGGTATCCCGATACCTTGTTCAATCTCGTTACCGGCAAGTCTCTTTACTCGTTCCATAACACATCATCCCGTGATCAACTCCTTGGTCACATTGTGCACATTATGATGATGTCCTACCGAGTGGGCCCAGAGATACCTCTCCGTTTACACGGAGTGACAAATCCCAGTCTCGATTCGTGCCAACCCAACAGACACTTTCGGAGATACCTGTAGTGTACCTTTATAGCCACCCAGTTACGTTGTGACGTTTGGCACACCCAAAGCACTCCTACGGTATCCGGGAGTTGCACAATCTCATGGTCTAAGGAAATGATACTTGACATTAGAAAAGCTTTAGCATACGAACTACACGATCTTGTGCTAGGCTTAGGATTGGGTCTTGTCCATCACATCATTCTCCTAATGATGTGATCCCGTTGTCAATGACATCCAATGCCCATGGTCAGGAAACCGTAACCATCTATTGATCAACGAGCTAGTCAACTAGAGGCTTACTAGGGACATGGTGTTGTCTATGTATCCACACATGTATCTGAGTTTCCTATCAATACAATTCTAGCATGGATAATAAACGATTATCATGAACAAGGAAATATAATAATAACCAATTTATTATTGCCTCTAGGGCATATTTCCAACACCACAACCCAGATCCAAGTCGGCCTGCTTCAGCCCCCCTCCACCAACCGGGCCAAGCCCGCAAGGTGAGCAGCGCCCGCTCCCTTATCAAGCGCCTAGGGCGCCATATTGTATCCTACGCCCAACAGTTTCGGCCAATTCTTGTTTTTTCTCATTCCTGCGAATTTAGCTTTATCCGTAGAATTACATATTTGTAGAAAAACCCTTGGACATCATGCATTTAATATCTCACAAACCGTGCATCACATGTAAATAATTTATATATGTAACTTGCTTAGAATTTCATCTAGTTTCATAATTTGCGGCTTTCACCCATGTTTAAAATGTTGTTTGTGTAAATTTGCTCATATGCCATGTTAAAATGATTTATTTCATAACTAATTAACCGTAGCTTGGTTTTAAATAAACTTTATATGTAAATGGGGTAGAAGAATGCCTAGTTTAACATGGTGCACTCATCTTGCATGTTTAACAACTCTAAAATATGGTTTAGGGTAGAACAGTACCAACTCTAAAATTTGCATATGAGGATTTTCTGGAATTGCTGTTTGTTGTTTCGGCCTCATTTAAACTTGCCTAGATAGGTAGTTTTGTTGTGCTTCACCTCCTGCCATGTTTAACAACATTTAATAATGTTGGGTACATAACCGAGAGATAACTAAATAAGTCATGTGGCGTTTTGTCATTATGCAACTCGTTGCCTTTTAGCTCTGCTTAACTTGTAGTGTTGTTTGTGCACATTGCCATGCCATGCCTCATTAAACCGGACATGCATCATACTTGATTGTGCATCATGCCATGCTGATGCTTGTTGGTTTACCATGTTGTTTGCTCCTTTCCGGTGTTGCTTTTTCTTGTTAGTTCCGGTAACGTCACGTTTGTGAGGATTCGTTCGACTACGTCCGTTTGTCTTCTTCATGGAATCGTTCTTCTTCCTTGCTGCATTGCAGGCAAGTTGACCATACCCTTGATATCACTTCTATCTTTGCTTGCTAGTTGTTCGTTCTATCACCATGTCGCGCTACCTACCACTTGTTATATCATGCCTCCCATATGTAACGCCCCGAGACCGATGTGCCAGGTGTCCGTCAGTTATTCGCTGTCGTTGTCAGGTCTTTTGCTTGCGTGTTGCTTTTCATCATGTCATCATGTGCATAGCATCATCATGTTTTCAAAACATGCATCCGTCCCGGCCTCCCTGTTTCTTCCGTTGTCCGTTCTGAGCCCAGACACACTTGCACGCGCCCGCGGCACGTCTGAAATATTATTTTATAAGTGGCCGGAAAATGTTCTCGGAATGGGTTGAAAGTTGGCATGCGGTGTTGTTATGTTGTGGGTAGGCCGCCTGCCAAGTTTCATCGCATTCGGAGTTTGTTTGACACCCCAACGGATAACTATAGCGGCAATATAGCCGGTCTAACGTCGGACGTTTTCGGTCTCCGGAAACCGTGCCGGGCTGCATCTCTCCCCTCTTCTCTCAGACCAACCCGCTCTTCACAATCCGCCAGACCCAACCTAACCTCTCTCGTCAGCCCGCGGCCCTGCTCGCGCGCGCGTCCGAAAGTTGTCCCGGACCCGACCCGAGCAGTCGCCACCGTTGGATCCGGATCATCCCCAAACATCTACAAAATATCACCGTTTTCTTATTTGGACTCCCTAGCCTACTTTTCCTGATCGTCTGATTTTGATCGGAGGGACTAGGTACCCCTAACCTAATCCCCTGCTATATATAAATAGGTCCAACCCTAGATCCTAGGTGCCTTGTCCCATCGATCCAATCGCGCCGCCGCCACTCCTCCAGTCCCTTCTTCCTCGGGATCCCCTCCCGATCTAGTCCACCGATCGCAGCCTCCGACCACCTCGCTTGTTCTCCGCGCCGCTCCATTCCCAGCCTCCCGCGCGCAGTCGCATGCCCGACCTCAAGCTCTCCCGCATCCAGCCGACGCTCGATCCAATTTGAGATCGAGGCCACATCCTCGACGACCAAGCGCCCTTGACTCTCCCCGTGCGAGTTGTCGCCACCAGGCCGCTGCTTCCTCCTGCCTGTGCCCCACGCCGAGCTCGTCCTTGAGCACGCCACCGCCCCGTTGACCGCCGTCGACCAGGCCAGACCTCCCCTGCTCCTTTCCTTCTCCTTCCATGCCTCTACTCCCTCCTCTCACATCTCTCTCTTCCTGTTCGTGAAACAGGAGCTATGCCTCGACGCCATGGCCGCCGCCCCGCTTCTTCGAGACCACCCGACGACGGCCTTGCCGGAGCAGCGCCGCTGCATCAGGCCAGGGCCCTCGCCGCCGTCCCCTTCGTCTTCCTGCAGAAGTGCTACACCACCAGCGTCGTGCCCCGCCATGCTTCGTGCCTTGCCGTTTGTCTCCGAGAGCGTGCTGCGCCCCTCACTGAACCTTGCCGTCTCCTTGCCTGCTCTGCATCCAGACTGCAGCACCGAGGAGAGGCCTCTGTGTGGACCCCGCCAACCCGTCAAGCTGCATCCCCGACATCCCCGTCGCCAAGACCCGGAGGTCGCGTCCTCGTCGGCCTCGCTGTTTTCCCCTTCAGATCCAGCCTGCTCGATCCCTTGCTTCAGGACCGAGACGTCGAACGCTGCCCCCGCGCGTTGCCTTCTAGCAGGCCAAGGCCCAGCGGCGCCCAAGGCCCAGCTCTTCCCGAGCTGGCCCCTCTCCACGTCGCCCACGCCCTGGCCTCAAGCCTGATCCGGCCTGCCCTGCCTCCTCCACAAATTGGGCCAGGCCCACTAGGTGAAGCCACAGCCCAGCGCCCAGCCAGTTTCGGCCTGCTCCGTTTTTTTCCTGATCTGTGTATTTCCTAATTTTCCAGGGGATTGACAGTTTTACAGAAAAGCCCTTCAAGTCCATGCATTTAATAACTTAATAACCGTGCACCATATTAAAATGATTTATATATGAAAGTTGCTTAGAATTTTGTGTGGATTCATATTGTGCAACTTTCATCTATGTTTAAAATGTTTAAAACGATGTTTGTTCATAATTTACCTAATGCCATGCTAAAATGATTTATTTCATAACTATATAACCGTAACTCGGAATTTAATAAACTTTATATGTAAATGGGGTAGAATTTTGCCTAGTTTAACATGGTGGCATCATATTGCATGTTTAACAACTCTAAAATTGTGTTTAGGGCAGAACAGTGCCAAATCTATTATATGCTCATGAGGAGTTTCCGGAATTGTTGTTTGTTGTTCCCGGCCTCATTTAAACTTGACTAGATAGGTAGTTTTCTCTTGCTTCACCTCTTGCCTTGCTAACAACATTTAATATTGTTGGGTACATAAACGAGAGAGAACTAAATAAGTCATGTGGTGTTTTCTTCAGTATGCAACTTCGTTGCATAATGAGCACCACTTAATTTGTAGGATTGTTTGTGCAGTTTGCCATGCCATGCCTCATTAAACCGGACATGCATCATACTTGGTTGTGCATCATGACATGTTTATGTGATGATTGTTTACTATGTTGTTTGCTCTTTTCCGGTGTTGCTTCTTCGGGTTGGTTCCGATAACGTCGTGTTGTGAGGATTCGTTCGACTATGTCCGTTTGGCTTCTTCATGGACTCGTTCCTCTTCCTTGCGGGATTTCAGGCAAGATGATCATACCCTCGAAATCACTACTATCTTTGTTTTGCTAGATGCTCGCTCTTTTGCTATGCCTATGCTGCGATACCTACCACTTGCTTGTCATGCCTCCCATATTGTTGAACCAAGCCTCTAACCCACCTTGTCCCAGCAAACCGTTGATTGGCTACGTTACCGCTTTGCTCAGCCCCTCTTATAGCGTTGTTAGATGCAGGTGAAGATTGAAGTTTGTTCCTTGTTGGAACATGGAGATGTTGTTCCTTGTGGGAACATGTTTACTTGTTGGGATATCACAATATATCTTATTTAATTAAGGCACCTATATACCTGGTAAAGGGTGGAAGGCTCGACCTTATGCCTGGTGTTTTGTTCCACTCTTGCCGCCCTAGTTTCCGTCATATCGGTGTTATGTTCCCGGATTTTGCGTTCCTCACGCGGTTGGGCTATTATGGGAACCCCTTGACAGTTCGCCTTAAGTAAAGCTCTTCCAGCAATGCCCAACATTGGTTTTACCATTTGCCACCTAGCCTTTTTTTCTTTTCCCTTGGGAGTCGCGCTCCTGAGGGTCCTCATTATTTTACCCCCCCCCCCGAGCCAGTGCTCCTCTGAGTGTTGGTCCAACTGAGCGATGTCCGAGGCTACCAGGGGCAACTCTGGGCTGGCTTACCCGACGTCTTGCTCATCCGGTGTGCCCTGAGAACGAGATATGTGCAGCTCCTATGGGGATTTGTCGGCACATCTGGGTGGTGTTGCTGGTTTAGTTTTACCCTGTCGAAATGTCTTGTTGTACCGGGATACCGAGTCTGATCGGAATGTCTCGGGAGGAGGTCTATTCCTTCGTTGACCGTGAGAGCTTGTGATGGGCTAAGTTGGGACACCCCTGCAGGGATTTGAACTTTCGAAAGCCATGCCCGCGGTTATGGGCAGATGGGAATTTGTTAACGTCCGGTTGTAGAAAACCTGAAGTTGACCTTAATTAAAATGCATCAACCACGTGTGTAACCGTGATGGTCTCTTTCCGGCGGGGTCCGGGAAGTGAACACGGTTGTTGGAGTTATGCTTGACGTAGGTTGCTCTAGGATCACTTCTTGATCATAGTTTCTCGACCGTGCTTTGCCTTCTCTTCTCGCTCTCATTTGCGTATGTTAGCCACCATATATGCTAGTCACTTGCTGCAGCTCCACCTCATACTTTTACCTTACCCATAAGCTTAAATAGTCTTGATCGCGAGGGTGCGAGATTGCTGAGTCCCCGTGGCTCACAGATACTTCCAAAACCAGCTTGCAGGTGCCGATGAGTCCGTGCAGATGACGCAACCCAGCTCAGGAGGAGTTCGATGAAGATCTTGTCCTTTACTTTGTTTCGTTCTAGTTGATCAGTAGTGGAGCCCAATTGGGGTCGATCGTGGACCTTTGTCGCATTTGGGGTTCTTCTTTTATTTTGGTTCCGTAGTCGGACCTTGAGTGTATTTGGATGATGTAATGCTTTATTTATGTAATTGTGTGAAGTGGCGATTGTAAGCCAACTATGGATCTCTTTCCCTTATGTATTACATGGGTTGTGTGAAGATTACCTCACTTGCGACATATGCCTTCAATGCGATATGCCTCTAAGTCGTGCCTCGACACGTGGGAGCTATAGTCGCATCGAGGGTGTTACACCATATTGCCATGTCAAGCCTCTAACCCACCTTCCTAGCAGACCGTTGTTTGGCTAAGTTAGCGCTTTTGCTCAGCCCCTCTTATAGCGTTGTTAGTTTCAGGTGAAGTTGAAGTTTGTTCCATGTTGGAACATGGTTATGTTAGGATATCACATTATCTCTTATTTAATTAATGCATCTATATACTTGGTAAAGGGTGGAAGGCTCGGCCTTTTGCCTGGTGTTTTGTTCCACTCTTGCCGCCCTAGTTTCCGTCATACCGGTGTTATGTTCCTTGATTTTTGTGTTCCTAACGCGGTTGTGGTTATGGGACCCCCTTGACAGTTCGCTTTGAATAAAACTCCTCCAGCAAGGCCCAACCTTGGTTTTAACATTTGCCACCTATACCTTTTTCCCTTGGGAGTCACGCTCCTGAGGGTCATCTTTATTTTAACCCCCCCCCCCCCCGGGCCAGTGCTCCTCTGAGTGTTGGTCCAAACTAGAGCCCTTTGCAGCGCCACCTCGGGGAAACTTGAGGGCTGGTTTTATATGTATGGATTGCTCATCCGGTGTGCCCTGAGAACGAGATATGTGCAGCTCCTATCGGGATTTGTCGGCACATTTGGGCGGCTTTGTTGGTCTAGTTTTACCATTGTCGAAATGTCTTATAACCGGGATTTCGAGACTGATTGGGTCTTTCCGGGAGAAGGAATTTCCTTCATTGACCGTGAGAGCTTATGATGGGCTAAGTTGGGACACCCCTGCAGGGTATAAACTTTCGAGAGTCATGCCCGCGGTTATGTGACAGATGGGAATTTGTTAATGTACGGTTGTAGAAAACCTGAAGTTGACATTAATTAAAATGCATCAACCGCGTGTGTAGCCATGATGGTCTCTTTTCAGCGGTGTCCGGGAAGTGAACACAGTTTGGCTTATATTTATACGTAAGTAGTTTAAGGATCACTTCTTGATCACTTCTAGCTTCACGACCGTTGCGTAGCTTCTCATCTTACTCTTATTTGCGTATGTTAGCCACCATATTTGCTTATCGCTTGCTACAGCTCCACCTCATTACCTTATCCTACCCATAAGCTTAAATAGTCTTGATCTCATGGGTGTGAGATTGCTGAGTCTTCGTGACTCACAGATACTTCCAAATAGTTGCAGGTGCCGATGAGACCAGTGTAGGTGATGCTACCGAACTCAAGTGGGAGTTCGACGAGGACCTTGGCCGTTACTACGTGTCTTTTCCTGATGATCAATAGTGGTGCCCAGTTGGGACGATCGGGGATCTAGCATTTGGGGTTTTCTTCTTTATTTTGGTTCCGTAGTCAGACCTTGATTGTACTCTGGATGATGTATGTTTAACTTGTTATTTGTGTGAAGTGGCGATTGTAAGCCAACTCTTTATCCCTTTCTTATTCAGTACATGGGATTGTGTGGAGATTACCTCTCTTGCGACAAAACCACAATGCGATTATGCCTCTAAGTCGTTCCTCGACACGTGGGAGATATAGCCGCATCGTGGGCGTTACACATTACAACCACATAATTATATTAGATCTTAATGCGCACTAACCCGAGTTTGTTGTTGCGTAGTACTCTAGGGAGCATAGTTAGTCTTCAGAAACCATGATTATTCCTTTCGCGACATCTACCCGTACTATACTTGCTTGAAGATGCACCTATTTAAGCTCGAAATAACAAGAGATAACATGAAATTCCAAACAGATGCAGGAGAAAGATGCTTGGACAGTGTGTCATATTTCTTTCTAAGGCATATGCTTTTTAATATGATAAATACCTGAGGCATGTAATATCATATAGAAAAATAAAAACTAGCTTAAACTTCAGTTGCATAGAATCTCTCATTGGAAATACATGGATTTGAAACTATGTTTCTGATATTTTATTAAGAATCCAAATTCGAGTTGAGTTTGACAGCGCCTCACATCTCTATTATCTCTATTATTAAAGGATTTAGCACACGGGTGTCCTTAAATTCTAATGCGTTCTTAAACTTCAATCTCAGGCCTCAAGATTCATTGCTGACGGTGATTCCAAAGTGCCATGTACAGGATTAGAAAGATCAACCCTTAAGCTATTCAGCAAGAGCGTTGTGCTGACTACTGAAACAGTCATATTAGACTCTAAATACAAGCACCGCTAACCTGCAAAATGGCAAGGACCTCGTAATGGATGCTTTGGCCAATACCACTATAGTGCATTATGCTGAGCTCGTTTGCAAAAAGATGCAGAGCCAACTTTGCATTTGTTTTTTTACAATTGGTACATCAGTATGATTGTCATCATTAGAGAGTGATGACTTTTATGTCAGGTTACCTTTCATAAAATTGTATGATTCTCTCATTCAGTTTTGCTTTGTTGTAATGCATTGTGTGTGTATGCGGGGGTACAATTTGAAATTTGATCAGGATTGGCATGTCGACTCTCCAGGAAAAGGAAGCTAGCCACTTTGACCATAGTTTTTTTTTCTTTTTTGAAAGTTTCAAGCCATGCCTTTCTGAATAGGAAGGACTAAAATGGTTTATAGAAAAACTACTAAAGCCCACTTTTCCTGTTGTACTAAAACCAACTTTTACTTGTTCTGCCCCTAAAACTATATTTTTTACGCTAACTAATTTCAGGTTGTTAGACCTTTAAATGAGTTTATGGGAAAAAGAATTGGCTAAAATTCCGAATCCAAACAACCCCGAGAAAATGTTGTATCCTCATCTCACAAAATAAACAACTTAATCCTAATCATATACCCATTACTACTCATCTAGCAAGCCATCAAACAGTGTACATCCAACACAGCTACCAATGCAGAACATGAAGGGAGAGGGGGGAGCCGACCGTGACAAGGTAAGATCTGCGGGCACCTTGATTCTAATGCAGAGGGAGGGGAGCAGAGCTTGGTGGCAAAGAGAAGCCGTCGACGACGTCATGCACCACGTAATCCACTCATGCTCGATCTCCGCCCATCCGGGCGAGCACGGCTTGTTGCAGGGTCTCCTCGCGCTGCACGGCGCACGCTTGTCGCTGGGCGTTGCCACCACGAGATTCTTACCGGCGTGGCACCGTCATAGCGGGGTGGGGGACGCAGGGCAGGGGGCGCCGCATGGTGGATGCCGCCACCCAGACTGCACGCGCGCCCGTGAGAGCGTTGCCCCCCGGATCTTGCCGGACAACAAGGAGTGATTGGGGCGGGTGTGGGAGGCTCGCGACGGCGCAGCCAATGGTAGGGATGGTGCGGAGGCGGGGGTGGGAAGTTGGGCCGGGATGGGTGCCTCGCATCGTCACACGGTGTGCGGATGGGCGCCATGATGCGCCGGCGGCTGCACATGAGAGCTGGGTGGCTAGCTGAAGGGGAAAGGGGTGAGCCGTGAGGAGAAAGTGAGACTGAGAGTCACCGCTGTAGAATTGTTTTTTGTCGCAAGGCTCTATATTATATATATATATATATATATATATATATATATATATATATTGGAGTATATTATAGGATATACCCACTTCGTCCCCAAAATAAATGTCCCAATCTTAGTATAATTTTGTATTAAAGTTAGTATAAAATTGAGACATTTATTTTGGGACAAGAGAAGTAGAACCGAGGTATTTAGACGGTTGTCAGGGCTATCAAAATTCTTAGATGTAGGCTTTTTAACCTTTTATTTTGCATGTTGCATATGAATTGTGATACTACTCACCGGAAAAAATTATACCTCTATTTAAATCATAGTTGTATATGAATTTCAGTTTTGCAAGATGTGTCAGTGGTAGATATGGATATTGTTGACCATCAAAAAGAACATATCAACAAGAGCCCGAAGGTCATGTCGCTGGAAGAGACTAAAAACTCAGCAAGTTCTATACAACCTACAATGAACAGATAGAAATAACCAATTTACCAAACCAAGAAGAGCAAATACAAATATTACACCACAAGGTACTTACTTTAACCGTGATTAACAATCTTTTCATTTCATTGGTCTTTTTTATATGTAACTAATTTGGCTTGCCACTATGCTTCGTAAGGATTGCAAATACGGTAATTGACGCATCTATACGAATATGTGTATTGCATATTCTAAGAAAGTGTATTGTTATGTTGACCTAAATATTTTTTTATCTTGACAATAGGAAATCTAGAAATTTCAAATTACACCACCCTTGCATTCAACCCGGATCATATTCCAGCATGCGCACTTGATGGTGAGTGGTTATGACTTATTATCAACTACAAATCAATTACATATGATTGTTATTAATATATGTAGAAAAGTTTAAATATTATTAGAAGCAACATTTATAATATATATTTTTGCAGATATTCGCCGGAAATAATAGGTGGGTTGATTGATATGAAGTTTGTTCAGCAATTTACTGAGTGGAGGTGGGCTTTCCTAGCAAGTGAGTTGTTTACAAAGGATCTCGACACACAATGTATACAAAGAAAGCTCGGTGCATTGTAACACAGATAGTAGACATTGGTTATGTTTTTGTGTATTTTAATTTTCAAGTATAGTTATTATGTACTTGGTTTGTATCTACTATATAGATGATTGTTTCGTCACGTTTGTTTGTGTCTATGGTGTTTTAAGAGCTGTGCTAATTTCAGGGATGATTTAGTTATTATCTACATTTAAAAACAAGTTTGTCCATGTTCATAGATTTTGAATTACCTTTCACATTATTCTTTTGTCGAAATATATTCCATAAAATGCACTAATTTAAAATATCCATGTTCATGCTATCACTTTGTGAGTAATCTTTTCACATTATACTTCCTGTGTCCGCCGCTAAATTCCCATTCGCTCTCGTTTCTTTAATTATCTTTAACCAAACAAACACGCTGTACTCTTGTGTGAGGAGGCGATCCCTGACTTGTCTAGTTCTTGAGAAAGTCAGAGGATCCGGCTCGGCGCCCCGCAGGAACCCTAGCTATCCTCTTGTCCGAGGAGGCCATCCGATATGGAGGAGGTCGCCGGCGGCGGTTCATCCTGGCCGTACGCCAAGAAGCCGCAGCAGCACCAGCTGGGGCGGTCGCTGACGTACCACCACCCCTACCAGGGCCAGGGGCGCCGCCTGCAGCCTGCGCAGCGCCACCAGCTCCCTGACGTGCGTGCCCCGCGGCCGGCGGTGGTGCTCTACACGACGTCGCTCCGCGGCGTGCGGCGCACCTTCACCGACTGCTCCGCGGTGCGCGCCGTGCTGCGCGGCTTCCGCGTGGCCGTGGACGAGCGCGACTTGTCCATGGACGCCGCGCTCCGGCGGGAGCTCCAGGGGCTGCTCGCGGCGCGGGGCCGCGCCTTCTCCCTCCCTCAGCTCTTCGTCGGGGGCCGGCTCGTCGGCGGCGCCGAAGAGGCGAGGCAGCTGCACGAGGCCGGCGAGCTGCGGCGCCTCCTCGAAGGCGCCGCGGGGCAGGACCCGGCCTTCGTTTGCGACGCCTGCGGGGGTGTCCGCTTCGTGCCCTGCCCCGCCTGCGCTGGCTCCCGCAAGGTTTTCGTGGAGGAGGAAGGACGCACCAGCTGCTGCGGCCACTGCAACGAGAACGGCTTGGTACGATGTCCCGCTTGTTCTTCTTGATCGCTTGCTATGCCTCCTATAAATGGTAGTACTGCAAGAATTAGAGACATGCAGTTTCTGAATTCTCGTGGTCATGGACACTCAATTGCTGCTTGTGCTTGGCTTGGCGGACGAGAACAATGGAGTTCTTGTCCCTATATACGTAGTTGTGAAGCCAAAAGAATGGCCTTTCGCGGGTCTGTGATTAGATTATATGTTTGTATGTACCAAATGTACTCCATTGAATTTGTTTGATTAATGTAAGTAACTGGGTTTCTGCTAATCATCGTTCGTTGCATGCATATTATCCATATTTCTCTCCATCTTTAGCACAATGGTTGGTTTGCGTTGACTTGACCTCAAGGTAGGTACATAGATATGTTGCTGCTTTGAAACATTACATGATTTCATTTAACACCATCAAGAATCCTACACGTCCCTCATCTCAGTACTCCCTCTGTAAAGATATAGAAGAGCGTTTAGATCCTCATCTCAGTACTCCCTCTGTAAAGAAATAGAAGAGTGTTTGGATCATTAGAGGGAGTATTATCTTTCTCTTCTCAAAAAGGTAAAAATAAAAATAAACAGCCCCAACGTTGCTGTGTGCGCTAATGTGTGGGTAGGAGCCCCAACATTGGTTCTGTAAGCTGGAGCGAGCCATTTTATTAGCGTCAGAACAGTTGGCATGGCGTTGACAAGAGCCATCTCGATTCACGCTCAAAAGGACACATTCCTGAAATTAGTTTGCAACGCCAACTCCAATGTTTCTTGCATTTCATCATGATAAAATCCACGTTCTAATTCTCAAGCTGTTACACATCCTCTTAAATGAATCATGGAAACGGAGTTTGGAACAGAGAACGAAAGCTACATAGAACCTTTACATCTCATGTGTTGCCAATAGGCTCCCCTATGCTACAGAATGGCAAAGAGGAGATTCCTACAACAGTATCACTGTCACCCAGGTTATCTGAGCAGACACCAATCGAGCAGACGATGGCTAAAACAGGCTACAGGTATTACAATTTGCACGCTTCAGAATCAGCCCCTAGGAAATACAGTTTTCATGATGCGACCCATGGGCTCATTCATACCAGGGAAATGGATGAATCGGCTGGATCATTTCACTCTTCTTTCCAAATCCTCCCGGTGACCCTCAATTTAAGCTCCTTCCTCTCACCACCAGAGAAGAACAAGGCCATGTTCCGTTGGATTATTAGCCCATCATAGCTATCTCTGACCTTCCGATGGCCGTCTCGGATGCTCCGGGGAACCCCTTGAAAGATCATCTTGCGCCCACCACCTCCTACCTCCAGGCTGTAGCTGTACTTCTTTGCTTCCGCATCATCTCCCATGAACCTCAGGAAAGCGATGTACACAGGTGCCATGCCCAACTGAAATGCCTCGAAATGCAGGCAGAAGTACTGGCCAAAGCAGCTGAAAACCTACATGGAGAAACTCTATCTGTTTACTTAGCTTAATAGAAAGAAAAAACGTAACAAAATTGGATTGCACTTCAAACAGTGAATTGAGGAAATGTAAAGGATAAAGAGGACATCTGGAATGTTGTTAAATCTGCTGCAAGACAGGCAGACCGTTAAAATTGGAAACAGATGCAGGTGGATCTGGGCATGTGCAGTGTCTTCATTAAATATTTAAGAATACGATGAGCAACTATTATGGTCCAACAAGTATGCAACATGATCACCATTTTGTTTTATACTGCATGACAAATAATTGGCATATAAAAACAAGTACAATAATCATAATTTAAGAATAGGACAATTTCTCCTTTAGTTTACAAAAATGTCTCCATATGTTTCTATGCAAAAAATGAACGTAGTATCTTTGCAGAAAGGGAACTAATCATTTCTCACTTGGTGGTGGGAAGTATTGGTGTACAACACACACCCACCACACAGGTTTCAGAGTGCTTATTTGAATTGATATGATATCTGGTTCTTCCTAGGTATTCTTGTTTTATTTTGCATCTTCACAAGATGTAAAGGCAGTAGAAAGATGCTACATGGAAATTCTTAGTCCACATGTTGGTGTTGATGATTAATACCGTAAGCATCCAGGTCGCATTCTCAACTTCATGAGGATTTGACTTGACATAGCGATGGTTGAAAGTGCTTCCGCTATGCATGTCAACTTTGTGATCATCTTTCAAATGATTTACCAAGTATGGAATGTCACCACCAACTGTACATTCAGATCCAGCGTATGGACAACTATAAGGCCTATATTGGCACTGTGACTCATGCTTCAGCTTGCAGTAGTATGGGTAAATGCCTAAGCAACCAAAGTTCTGGTACTTGCATGGAAGCTCAAGAGATGCAGCCACCTTCTCAAGAGCAAGGCATCTTATGTTACCCAGTTCATGCCTACAAGTTGGACAGCGATTGTGAACCCTTGGCTTGCATCCAGAGCACAATGTATGGCCATTAGAGCACTGCATACACAAAAGGTGTGTTACAATACAGTAAAAGAATGTGTGGGTTGCACAATGTATTTAGTCAACTCTTTTTTTTGTAAGCATATGAAATAACATTTCAACAACGGAACAGAGCATATACATGCACAACATAAGTTTTTTCCATGGCACTCAATGGAACAGAACATAAACTAAATGAATGCGCTGGAGCAGCACAAATGCACACCTGATGTATAGGAGGGTACATGGCACTCAAGCAGACAGGGCATTCCAAAAGTTCGCGAACGCTGCTAGAAGCTACCACATTTGATTTTTGTGTAAGCTGGATATGATCGCCGACAAGTTCAGCAACATCCAGTACCTCAGACTTTGGAGGATCAATAACCTCGGAACCAGAATCATCAGTATAAGCAGCCGAGGCCATGGGAAAACTCCGGAGGTTGTACTAGACCTGCTAAAAAAGGACAAATATTTGCCTTATTAACTTGAGGATTATCAAGGGGGAAATGATTGCCAGTGAACTCATAGTCAGTACTTTCTACTAGCACTGTTCAGAAGAACATTGCCCCATCAAACCATCTTTCGAACACAGGCACAATTGCTTAATTCCATTAGTCTCGTTACATGATTGGAAACTGCCTAAAGGCTTTGAAAGAGACAGGGCCCTGATGGGGAGTGGAGCAGAAATTATAAGAGTACATGGGCTAGGGCCTCATAAGATCCAATCAAGTGTAGACCGGGCCTTTTTAGTTCTTACTAGACCTGCACCAACACATCACAAGTTTCAAAGAACTTGCTGATGTTAGGTATCATATTAAGCTTTTAAGTTGCAACATTCTAAAAATGAGTGCTATTTGGAGTGCATCTTTAACCATTTTTGCACTTGTGCTTCTAGTGCATGGAATTAATGCTTACCCGTTTTGGGAAGCATGGTCTCTTTTGGGGAAGAAAAAGGCAAACCATTATTAAAATGTGAACATAGAAAACCTTGCAGATAAACCCTAATGTGTAGAAAGTACTGACTATAGTACCTTGCTGAGAGAAGCGAATTTTCTACTCCATCCGTCCCATAATATAAGAGCGTTTTTGACACTAGTGTCAAAAATGCTTCTATATTATGGGACGGAGGGAGTAATTGCGTAACATAGGCGCAAATGGTTCACCAATAATAAACAAACGCGCGCAGGTTGATAGGGGAGAATCTGACACTGCTAGAGGAGAAGTACTAAATAGTACTCCCTCCATCCCAAAATAAGTGTCTCACCTTTGTACTAATTCTAGTACAAAAGTTGTACTAAGGTTAAGACACTTATTTTGGGACGGAGGAAGTAGTAACAAAACTTTACTCTTGAGCAAATCATGAGCTGAGCCATGAGTAGAGGAATCCATATCTCTACTGAAACCTACTACAACAAGGCATACATAATCATCTCCCCGTTAATGACACCATCTCGAGCTCCATTACTGGCAGTTAATTACGCACAAGGAGCAGTCACAGAGGGGAAATGCCGAGAACCTTATGGGTCCGGTTCTGTCTATCAAACACACGCTCTAATGTGGGAGGAGCCAAGAATGAATCGCATCTGCACGGCACGAAACCGCCCTAGATCGAGAAGCAACCCTAGATGCCCGAAGCAGGCAGGTAGCGAAACCCCTGCGCCTCCGGCCGCTCCTGCTCTAGCATTTGAACCACTGGAACGGAATCGAGTGCGGACTCATTGGACGAACATCTCGGGAACCTCCCTCCAAAGGCCCAATCTTCCGCCACCCAAGAGCTATGGGGAAAAAAATCCACGCATGAAGAAAATAGATGAAACAGCTAGCAATGGTGCCATGAGAACGGCGCTACTACCTCGCGGGGAAGAGGGAACGGAATGGGGGGCCTGCTCCGGCACTGGCGAACGGCGATCTATTGCGGCGCCGGCTAGCGAGGGGGAGAAGAGTCCGAGGAGAGAGAGGCGACAGAATTCGAATTAAGCTTCTCTCTCCTTCCCCTTGCGTTTTGTTTATGTTCCGCAGCTCCGTCCGCGAGTCCGGTCCGAGATTGCGGAGCGAGAGCAAATGTCGTAGACGAAGTAGTCGAACACGTAAAAGTAGATAAACACAGGAAAGTATGAAGGAGACTATCTTTAGGATGCCGATAACTGCCACACGTGTGGCATATCGGCTGGTTGTGCCGCACACCTTGTGTGGAATGGAGACGACCCCGCCCGCACGACCGCGTCCGGCGCGCGCAGTCACAACCTGCACGTCCGGTGTGTGGCAAAATCGCCCACACGTCCGGGTGTACCACCGCGCTGCCCGCACGACCCAATACGCCAGTCGTCCCAGACTCCTTTCGATCCCCAGATCGACCTACCGCCGTCGTCTACTACCTCTCGATCCCCTTCCTTCATCGTCTTTCTTCTCTGGTTGCTAGCAGATCCCTAGCGCCTCCCCACCGCTAACCACCCCCCCCCCCCCCCAACCCCGCCCTCCCAAGACGACAAGCTAAAAACAGGTGGATCTCCGATCTCCTTCTGTTTCTCGCCTTTCTTCTGTCCAGAAATTTGAAATTGCACATTGCCGACGAAGAAGGCGACTAGATCCACGTTGTCAAGGCAAACATGCCACAAATTTGTGTGTATTCGCATTTGCCCACCGACATATGCCAGATCTGCCATATACTATGCTAGAGTTGAGCTAAGTTTATGGGCTGGCTTGGTGCGAGTAGTTGATAATGAAGGATGCGTAGGAATCACTAAAAATAGGGAGAGAAGGGAGGAATTTGGCATAGGGAGGGAGGAAAAATAATTGCCACTTGTCTATAACATCAGTTGCCACCTATCATTGTCGTTAGCTGCCACCACGTTATGTTCTTGTTTGCCATCCTATTTTATTGACTGTTGCCATCGCTTCAAAATAATAGCTGCCGTCCAGATTTTAGAAAACAGACTCAATGTGCATGTCCTACTTGCCATGATGTGTTGGTTGCCTACGCAGGAAATGTGATAAGATTGCTGTGTTATCTTCTATGTGCAAACAACAAGAATGCATTTTGCGAATTGTTGATGCGTTCTTGTTCATGCAGTGACTGAAAACACAATAGCGGAAAAAAGCGGAAGAAATGAATCACGAAGACAGCACCGATTCTTGATTTTCCCAAAGGCCGCAAACACCCCTTGGGATGCAGTAGAGTACAATCAACTAATTTCTGCAGGGCCGTTGCTGCCACTACTAGAGCAGTACGCGGGCATCAGGATGATGCATGATAAAAAAGAAGGAACAATTGACATGTTTGTGATGAGGAAGATGCCATTCTACTTATGTCATACAATGTCATTTTTCGCAGGTTCTTATGACTCAACCACACTCAGGGGAATACCATGGCAATTCAGTCACAGGGTGCTAACGCTGATAAATGTACGAGCGACCAACTTCAAGTAGCTAATGTGGCAAATCAAGGTAACGCATATGAAAAAGAAACATACTGGTGTGGCCACGAAATTACACTTGCAAGGATGGCAAAAGACTCATGAGTTATATGGGAAAAAATGTAGGACCTTCATGCAGCACGTGGCATCAGGCGGCAACCATGTACCTGCCATCAACGTCGTACACAGGTGAGTTCATGAAGTGAAGTTGTGGATAGTGAATTAGGAGAAAGAACATAGGTGACATTGGGGTTGCCATGCCTGGACAACTGCAGTTGCCATGCCTGGATAACTGCAGTTGTCATGACTGGACAGCTGCAGTTGCCATGTGGCATAAAAATGTGATTGCAAATGTCTAAACAACTGTGAATGACAGGTGTGAACAAATATGTGTGGCATGGATGCACCGCTACATGTGCCATGTTGTACAAACTACATTTGCCATGCATTGACCAACTGCTAACATGATCACAGGTTGTTATGGTGCAACCACATCGGCAAACGTCTCATGGCAAGCTTCATAGTTGCAGGACAACACTATTGCAGATAGAGTACATCAAATTGGAATGATAAACCGGATACGATAAGCACATGCGGCACAACAAGGTAAAAAAATGTGAACCAGAAAAACAGTAGTTCATTTGCTTTTGTGGAAAAAGCATGGGAGGAAAAAGTAGATTTGTCACGGATGGTGATGGAAAAAACAAACAAAAAATGCTACCAAGTGGTCGCGTGCAAAAAGTCATCTATTGTGTTCAGGATTTGCCAACTGCTATATGATTGTGTGCAATATTAATGATTGATCACATTTGACTAGTGAACTCGTACCTAGAGTACAAGTTTTGATGCCAAAAAAGATGTTGGTTGTCATGTCTTGGCAACAGTAGTTGACATCTTTGTTGGATTGTAGCTGCCATGGCTATAGAATCGAAAGTTTTGATGCTAAAAAAAATGCAGGTTGCCATGTCTTGGCAACAGTAGTTGCCATCTTTGTTGGACTGTAGCTGCCATGACTGGAGAAATATAGTTGCCATGCATGGCCATATGTAGATTTCACGGCTTGCTGTGTGAATGATGTCTGTTAGGATCACATGCAGCTGTTGTATTCCGTTACGATAAACATGCCATCCAAGCAATGCTTACCCTTGTACCTGTTTTTTAATTACAGGACCTTCAACTACAATCAACAGCGGCGTGGGGACATCTACTATGAGAAGCTCTGAGCGCACGGAGGAAGCGTTCAACCAGCCAGCCAACAATCATGCCACAAACAATGCGGAGTCAGTGTCGGAAATGACAATCGTTCCAGCAATGCCGACAAGCACACATTTGCACACCAGCACAAGCAACACTCAAGCAGATGAAACAGCCGCCGATACTGAAGTGAATGATGAAACTGATGATAAAGCACAAGGGGATGAAGATGGTGGGCAATCAGAAATCATGGTACCTCAGCCGCCGTATGTTGGGCAGAGATTTGATTCATTCGAAGATGCCAAAGAATTCTACCAGAGATATGCAATGTTCCATGGGTTTGCGGTCAACACCAAATACCATAGGAAAATTAAAAAAAACTAAGGAGTACAGTAGAGGTGAGATGAGGTGCTACAAGGCCCGAAGGAACAAGAAGGGTAAAGGTGTTGCGCCTGTCATTCCGGAACAAAAAAGAGGTATCATTGTCAAGACGGAATGCCCTGTCCGGTGTAAGCTAAATGTAGACGAAGCATGATGGGTGGTCACTGAATATTTTGACGAGAACAACCACGAACTCATAAAGAAGTTTGACCTGGTAAAATTTCTGAGCGCCCATAGAGGATTCACCCTCCTCGAGAAGAAATTCTTAAAGCTGCTACATGATTGTAACGTTGGTCCATCAAGAATGGTCCAAATACTATCCCTCATCCACAGCGAAGATGGTAGGCCGAGTAGCATGCCCTACATACCGGCAGACGTCACAAACCTAAAGGCAAAGTACCATAGAGAGAGCAGGTTGGCTGACATAGAAGACACGATAGCCTACTTCGATGAGAAAGCGAAAGCAGATCCAGATTTCTTCTACATGATAAGATTGGACGATGAGGACCGTGTCAGGAACATGTATTGGGTGGATGGTGCTGCAAGAAGAGCCTACAAACATTTCCGAGATTGCATTTCGTTCGACGCGACATATCTCACTAATATGTACAAGATGCCATGTGCTCCATTCATAGGAATAAATAACCACAATTAGTCATTGCAGTTCGGATGCGGGCTCGTTCGGAACGAAGACACGGATGGGTACACTTGGATGTGCAAAACCTTCCTGGAATGCATGGGTGGACATGCTCCGATGAACATAATAACAGACCAGGATTTTAGCATACGTGCAGGCATAAAGGAGGTCTTTCCATTGGCAGTGCACAGGCACTGCAGGTGGCACATTATAAAGAAGGCTGAGGAGACGCTAGGACCGTTCTTTGCTGACCGTCCAGAGCTGCACAAGGCATTCGAGCTGTGCGTGGACCACAGCTTGACGGTGGAGGAGTTTGAACGGAGCTGGATGGCTATGATTGAAACATATCAAGTCCAAGACAACGAGACGCTTGCTAGCCTGTGGGAGAAGCGAATGTACTGGGTGCCGGCCTACTTCATGCAGTGCTTCTTCCCATTTCTGCAGATTACGCAGCGCAGCGAGGGGTTCAATGCCGTTCTGAAGTGGTACGTGAGCCCTGGCAACTCATTGCTGTAGTTTGCCAAGCAATACACGGCTTTGTAACAAAAAATACTGGGATATGAGCTTCAGCAGGAAGCAAACACCGCGCTCAAGCAGCCTAAATTGCTAACATATTTACCGATGGAGAGGCAGATGAGCAAGACATATACCAACAAGATTTTTAACAAGTAAGTCAGTTGTGTTACAGTCTTATTTGCACAAGCATGAAGGTAGTAGGAGCCATGTAAAATGCAATGCAGTTGCCAGCTTTTTTGAAATGCTGATATGTTGAAAGTAGCCATTGAGTACAGCGTAACCATGGTATGTAGTTGCCATGTTAATGAACTGCAGTTGCCATGTGAAGTCAACTACAGTTGCCGCGTTTAATGAACTACAATTGCCATGTTAAATGAACTGTAGTTGCCATGTTTAATGAACTGTAGTTGCCATGTGAAATCAACTATGATTGCCATGTTTAATGAACTGTACTTGCATTTCCCATGTTGGTATGGAATGCACTTGCCAATTAAAATGTTATGCATTTGCCATGTGAAAAATATCATGCAGTTTCCATAGCCATCATTCATTTTAGATGCCTTTGCTACGTTACAGCCTACATCAACATAAGGTGCTACAAAACATCATATAAGAGTTAACAGAACCACAAAAAACTTGCAGATTCTAGGAAGAAATAAAGCGTGCCAGCATGTACACGGCTTACCAGGTGGACGAACATACGTTCAAGGCGTGTTCTCTCTTGGGCATGTCGGATTCAGAACCTGAAGACCCAGACAAAGGAAGGAACTACTTTGTGAAGGCCTCGATAAGCAAAGGCAAATACTACTGCCAATGCTGCAAATTCGAACGGGACGGGATTGTGTGCTGTCACATACTAAAAGTAACAGACATGAACGCGGTGGCACGAATGCCTCGCCATTTCATACGGCGGCGATGGACTTGGGATGCTGACGATGCATTGGGGCCACAAACATCAAATGCAGTTTTGGCTGTGCATGATGAGAGACCAGAGTTAACCATGAAAGCCGTGAGGCACGTTGTGTTGACAAAGAACTATGCTGAACTAATAGATGAAGCATGCAAGAGTGATGAGACAGCGAGGGTTGCAGAAAAACACAGGAAGACCCTGAAAAGAGAGCTTGATGAGATCAAAAAGAGGAAAGCTGAGAAAGCCTTACATAGGTTCCCCCGCACCTTAAGTGTGCTTTCGTTCACGGGGCCATCATCTGAAAACTCGAAGGTAGGATCTGGAACAGCAAGCACACAAACCCAGGTCAGGAATCTGCCCCGTTCCATCATAAAGGGGCGTCCAAAAGAGATAAGATACAAATCGGGATAGGAGATTCAAGCAAAACACAAGAAAACAAAGAAAGGGGTGGGCAATCCGTAAGCAACATTGGAGCACTGTGACTTGATTTGTTGGTGAATTTTTTTGCAAGATAGATGTTCTTGATACGTCTTCAACGTATCTATAATTTTTGATTGTTCCATGCTATATTATATTCTGTTTTGGACATTATTGGGCTTTATTATACACTTTTATATTATTTTTGGGACTAACCTATTAACCGGAGGCCCAGCCCAGAATTGTTGTTTTTTTGCCTATTTTAGGGTTTCACAGAAGAATAATATCAAACGGAGTCCAAACAGAATGAAACCTTCAGGAAACGTGATTTTTGGAACGAACATGATCAGAGGACTTGGACCCTACGTCAAGACATCAACCAGGAGACCACGAGGCAGGGGGCGCGCCCACCCCCCTAGGCGCGCCCTCCACCCTCATGGGCCCCTGTTGCTCCACCGACGTGCTCCTTCCTCCTATATATACCTATGTACCCCCAAACTACCAGATACGGAGCCAAAACCCTAATTCCACAGCCGTAACTTTCTGTATCCACGAGATCCCATCATGGGGCCTATTCCGGAGCTCTGCCGGAGGGGGCATCGATCACGGAGGGCTTCTACATCAACACGATAGCCCTTCCGATGAAGTGTGTGTAGTTTACCTCAGACCTACGGGTCCATAGTTATTAGCTAGATGGCTTCTTCTCTCTTTTTGGATCTCAATACAAAGTTCTCCCCCTCTCTTGTGGAGATCTATTCGATGTAATCTTCTTTTGTGGTGTGTTTCTTGAGACCGATGAATTGTGGGTTTATGATCAAGTTTATCTATGAACAATATTTAAATCTTCTTTGAATTCTTTTATGTATGATTGGTTTCTTTGCAAGTCTCTTTGAATTATCAGTTTGGTTTGGCCTACTAGATTGATCTTTCTTGCAATGGTAGAAGTGCTTAGCTTTGGGTTCAATCTTGCGGTGTCCTTTCCCAGTGACAGTAGGGGCAACAAGGCACATATTGTATTGTTGCCATCGAGAATAACAAGATAGGGTTTATTTCATATTGCATGAGTTTATCCCTCTACATCATGTCATCTTGCTTAAAGCGTTACTCTGTTCTCTTGAACTTAATACTCTAGATGCATGCTGGATAGCGGTCGATGTGTGGAGTAATAGTAGTAGATGCAGGCAGGAGTCGGTCTACTTGTCTCGGACGTGATGCCTATATACATGATCATACCTAGATATTCTCATAACTATGCTCAATTCTGTCAATTGCTCAACAGTAATTTGTTTACCCGCCGTGAATACTTATGCTCTCGAGAGAAGCCACTAGTGAAACCTATGGCCCCCGGGTCTCTTCCATCATATTAATCTTCCAATACTTAGTTATTTTTATTGCCTTTTAGTTTACTTTGCATCTTTATCATAAAAATACCAAAAATATTATCTAATCATATCTATAAGATCTCACTCTCGTAAGTGACCGTGAAGGGATTGACAACCCCTTATCACGTTGGTTGCGAGGATTTATTTGTTTGTGTAGGTACGAGGGACTCGTGTGTGGCCTCCTACTGGATTGATACCTTGGTTCTCAAAAACTGAGGGAAATACTTACGCTACTCTGCTGCATCACCCTTTCCTCTTCAGGAGAAAACCAACGCAAGTGCTCAAGAGGTAGCAAGAAGGATTTTTGGCGCTGTTGCCGGGGAGGTCTACACAAAAGTCAACATACCAAGTACCCATCACAACCCTTATCTCCCGCATTATATTATTTGCCATTTGCCTCTCATTTTCCTCTCCCCCACTTCACCCTTGCCGTTTTATTCGCCCTCTCTCTCTATCCTCCCTCTCTTTCTCTATTTGCCTCTTTTTGCCCGTTCCTCGTTTGCTCGTGTGTCGGATTGCTTGCTTGTCATTATGGCTAGTCCCCTATCTTCTCCATTATCTCCCGAGAATGAAGTTCTTAATTTTTAACAAAGGGAAGGAGAAAATTTAAAAGACGCTTGGTATAGGATTTGCAATGCTCAAAATAGATCTACCAGGAAGCAATCCACTTCCGTTCTTCTCCGGAATTTTTACGTAGGCACTACTCCTTGGTACAGATATATCCTTGATATCATTACTGGACGGAATTTCTTGGGTAGCCATACTTTTGATTCTTATAATGCTATGATAGATTTATTTGGCTTACCCCCTCTTATGATTAATGGAACTATGTAACTTTGGAGCATGTAATGCAAAAACTTGAAATTATTGAAAATAAAGTTGCTACCGTTGAGTTAATTGAAACTTTCGATAAAAAGATCCACAACCAAATTACCCAATATGGATCTAAAGTAGGAGTAACTTTGAAAAATATTAAAGAGAAGGAACCTATAGTTAATGAAAGAACAAATCATGATTCCACTAGAATCGATAAACTTGAGGGTATTATTACCAACTTGGGAACCACTTTTTCTTCCGTAAAGAATACTCCAAGTTCTCCAACTAAAAGTGCCAAGCTTATGTATGTTCCTAAAAATAAGGGTGAATCCTCTAGCAAGGAAACTGCGGATCTCAAATCTATGAGTATTCATCCTAATCTTTTTGCTATCATTAAGGCACCATTTGCTACTACTGATTTTTTCGATCTTGTGCCTAGAAGTTTGATTATTGATAAAAGGTAAGAAACTCCTAAAGGTGATAGATGTCTCATTAAAGAACTACCAACCAAAGATGGCAACACCTAGATCTATCCTTGCTGTTTATGCCTAGCTAGGGGCGTTAAATGATAGCGCTTGTTGGGAGGCAAGCCAATTTTATTTTTATTCCTTGCTTTTTGATCCTGTTTAGTAATAAATAATTTATCTAGCCTCTGTTTTGGTTGTGTTTTTTGTGTTTAATTAGTGTTTGTGCCAAGTAGAACCATTGGGAAGACTTGGGGAAAGTCTTGTTAATCTTGCTGTAAAAACAGAAACTTTAGCGCTCACGAGAACTGCTTCCATTTTTATTTGGAAAGTGATATTTAGTTAATTATTTTTGCAGATGATTAATAGATAAATTACTCACTTCCATCAATTTATTTTAGAATTTTTGGGGTTCCAGATCTTTCGTTAGCTACAGATTACTACAGACTGTTCTGTTTTGACAGATTCTGTTTTTCATGTGTTGTTTGCTTATTTTGATGAATCTATGGCTAGTAAAATAGTTTATAAACCATAGAGAAGTTGGAATACAGTAGGTTTAACACCAATATAAATAAAGAATGAGTTCATTACATTACCTTGAAGTGGTTTTTTGTTTTCTTTCGCTAACGGAGCTCACGAGATTTTCTACTTGAAGTTTTGTGTTGTGAAGTTTTCAAGTTTTGGGTAAAGATTTGATGGATTATGGAACAAGGAGTGACAAGAGCCTAAGCTTGGGGATGCCCATGGCACTCACAAGATAATCTAAGGACACCTAAAAGCCAAAGCTTGGGGATGCCCCGGAAGGCATCCCCTCTTTCGTCTACTTCTATCAGTAACTTTACTTGGAGCTATATTTTTATTTACCACATGATATGTGTTTTGCTTGGAGCGTCTTGTATTATTTGAGTCTTTATTTGTTAGTTTTCCACAATCATCCTTGCTGCACACACCTTTTTGAGAGACACACACATGATTCGGAAATTATTAGAATACTCTATGTGCTTCACTTATATCTTTTAAGTTATATAGTTTTTGCTCTAGTGCTTCACTTATATCTTTTAGAGCATGGTGGTAGATTTGTTTTATAGAAACCATTGTTCTCTCATGCTTCACTTAGATTATTTTTGAGAGTCCTAAAAAACAGCATGGTAATTTGCTTCAATTATTTGAGGCATTCAAGATTAATAAATAAAAAATTTTATGAGTGTGTTGAATACTATGAGAAGTTTGAAGCTTGATAATTGTTTTGAGATATGGAGATGGTGATATTCGAGCCGTGCTAGTTGCGTAGTTTTGAATTTGAGAAATGCTTGGTTGAAGTTTGTGATTCTCGGAGCATGCACGTATGGTGAACCGTTATGTTAAGAAGTCGGAGCATGATGTATTTGTTGATTGTCCTCCTTATGAGTGGCGGTCGGGGACGAGCGATGGTCTTTTCCTACCAATCTATCCCCCTAGGAGCATGCGCGTAGTACTTTGCTTCGATAACTAATAGATTTTTGCAATAAGTATGTGAGTTCTTTGTGACTAATGTTGAGTCCATGGATTATACACACTCTCACCCTTCCACCATTGCTAGCCTCTCTAATACCGCACACCTTTTGCCGGTATCATATACCCACCATATACCTTCCTCAAAACAGCTACCATACCTACCTATCATGGCATTTCCATAGCCATTTCGAGATATATTGCCATGCAACTTTCCACTGTTCTGTTTATCATGACACGCTCGATCATTGTCATATTGCTTTGCATGATCATGTAGTTGACATTTTAGTTGTGGCAAAGCCACCGTTCATAATTCTTTCATATAAGTCACTCACGCATCATTGCTATCCCGGTACACCACCGGAGGCATTCATATAGAGTCATACTTTGTTCTAGTATCGAGTTGTAAATAAATAGAAGTGTGATGATCATCATTCATAGAGTATTGTCCCAAAAAAAGGCCAAATAAAAAAAGAAGGCCCAAAAAAAGGGGCAATACTACTATCCTTTTTCCACACTTGTGCTTCAAAGTAGCACCATGATCTTCATAATAGAGAGTCTCCTATGTTATCACTTTCATATACTAGTGGGAATTTTTCATTATAGAACTTGGCTTGTATATTCCAACGATGGGCTTTCTCAAAATGCCCTAGGTCTTCGTGAGCAAGCAAGTTGGATGCACACCCACTTAGTTTATTTTTGTTGAGCTTTCATATATTTATAGCTCTAGTGCATCCGTTGCATGGCAATCCCTACTCACTCACATTGATATCTATTGATGGGCATCTCCATAGCCCGTTGATAGGCCTAGTTGATGTGAGACTATCTTATCCCTTTTTGTCTCCTCCACAACCACCATTCTATTCCACCTATAGTTTTATGTCCATGGCTCACGCTCATGTATTGCGTGAAGATTGAAAAAGTTTGAGAACATTAAAAGTATGAAACAATTGCTTGGCTTGTGATCGGGGTTGTGCATGATTTGAATACTTTGTGTGGTGAAGATGGAGCATAGCCAGACTATATGATTTTGTAGGGATAACTTTCTTTGGCCATGTTATTTTGAAGAGACATAATTGCTTAGTTAGTATGCTTGAAGTATTATTATTTCTATGTCAATATTAAACTTTTGTCTTGAATCTTCCGGATCTGAATATTCATACCACAATTAAGAGAATTGCATTGAAATTATGCCAAGTAGCATTCCACATCAAAAATTCTGTTTTTATCATTTACCTACTCGAGGACGAGTAGGAATTAAGCTTGGGGATGCTTGATATGTCTCTAGCGTATCTATAATTTTTGATTGTTCCATGCTATATTATATTCTGTTTTGGACATTATTGGGCTTTATTATACAATTTTATATTATTTTTGATACTAAGCTATTAACCGGAGGCCCAGCCCAGAATTACTATTTTTTTGACTATTTTAGGGTTTCACAGAAAAAGAATATCAAACAGAGTCCAAACGGAATGAAACCTTCGAAACGTGATTTTCAGAAAAAAAAACATGATCCAGAGGACTTGGACCCTACGTCAAGACATCAACCAGGAGGCCACGAGGTAGCGGGGTGCGCCTACCCCCCTGGGCGCGCCCTCCACCCTCGTGGCCCCCCTGTTGCTCCACCGACGTACTCATTCCTCCTATATATACCTATGTACCCCCAAACTACCAGATACTGAGCCAAAACCCTAATTCCAACGCCGTAACTTTCTGTATCCATAAGATCCCATCTTGGGGCCTGTTCCGGAGCTCCGACGGAGGGGGCATTGATCACGAAGGGCTTCTACATAACACCATAGCCCTTCCGATGAAGTGTGAGTAGTTTACCTCAGACCTACGGGTCCATAGTTATTAGCTAGATGGCTTCTTCTCTCTTTTTGGATCTCAATACAAAGTTCTCCCCCTCTCTTGTGGAGATCGATTCGATGTAATCTTCTTTTGCGGTGTGTTTGTTGAGACCGATGAATTGTGGGTTTATGATCAAGTTTATCTATGAACAATATTTGAATCTCCTCTAATTCTTTTATGTATGATTGGTTATCTTTGCAAGTCTCTTTGAATTATCAGTTTGGTTTGGCCTACTAGATTGATCTTTCTTGCAATGGGAGAAGTGCTTAGCTTTGGGTTCAATCTTGCGGTGTCCTTTCCCAGTGACAGTAGGGGCAGCAAGGCACGTATTGTATTGTTGCCATCGAGGATAACAAGATGCGGTTTATTTCATATTGCATGAGTTTATCCCTCTACATCATGTCATCTTGCTTAAAGCGTTACTCTGTTCTCTTGAACTTAATACTCTAGATGCATGCTGGATAGTGGTCGATGTGTGGAGTAATAGTAGTAGATGCAGGCAGGAGTCGGTCTACTTGTCTCGGACGTGATGCCTATATACATGATCATACCTAGATATTCTCATAACTATGCTCAATTCTGTCAATTGCTCAACAGTAATTTGTTTACCCACCGTGAATACTTATGCTCTCGAGAGAAGCCACTAGTGAAACCTATGGCCCCGGGTCTATCTTCCATCATATTAATCTTCCAATACTTAGTTATTTTTATTGCCTTTTATTTTACTTTGCATCTTTATCATAAAAATACCAAAAATATTATCTTATCATATCTATCAGATCTCACTCTCGTAAGTGACCGTGTAGGGATTGACAACCCCTTATCGCGTTGGTTGCGACGATTTATTTGTTTATGTAGATACGAGGGACTCGTGCGTGGCCTCCTACTGTATTGATACCTTGGTTCTCAAAAACTGAGGGAAATACTTACGCTACTCTGCTGCATCACCCTTTCCTCTTCAAGGGAAAACCAACGCAAGTGCTCAAGAGGTAGCAATTCTAAATTTTTAAAATGGGAGAATGACTCTGGAGAGGCATCATAATTTTAAGGGAAATTCAATGAATGAATGAATGCAGTTGCCCCATGTGTGGTACTGAATTTGCCATGCCCGTTTCACTGAATCTGCCATTCCTTTTGCACTGAATCTGCCATGTTAATTCTACTGAATATGCCATGTTATTTATACTGAAATCTGCTATCGCGTAGATTTCTGTTTTCAGTCAACGCATTTTAGTCCACACGTACTGTACTGTGTGCAAACTATGAAAAACAAGTTGGAACGATCGCGTGCAAAAAAAGCAAGGTTTCGGCTGCTTATGAACTACCATGCTAACTGATACAGTTAGCAATGCAAAAAGAACAAAAGCCAAATGAAAAAGGACGAAAACTTTCACTAACCGTGTCTGATCAACTACATTTGCCATGTTTTCAGACATCATAGACGCATTCAAAACACCAAACTGGTACTACCAACCACGAACACATAATAATACTGAAAAACATAAACGTATCTGCTGTCACACCTAAGTAGGTTCACATCCACACATATATTACAAAAATATTCAATGTCGCTCACACGCCACCACTATATAATAGGCTACAGGGAGATGCAGTCATAACATAGTACACGAACATAGTTTTGAAAGAACAAGGTAATACCTTACATTCCTCGGCAACAGAATGTAGGGTAGTACCAGTTCGGTATGGAGCAGCACGTGATCACTTGTAGTTCTTGTTGGCTTTCTTGACAGCTTCCTCTATGAACTCTCGTGTGTTGGGCCACG
Organism: Triticum urartu; assembly: GCF_003073215.2. Lineage (NCBI taxonomy): Eukaryota > Viridiplantae > Streptophyta > Magnoliopsida > Poales > Poaceae > Triticum > Triticum urartu. Next base: position 282,186,968 of record NC_053025.1, read on the forward strand.
TGTTGAAATCTTCATTCATCAACCAGTTCCATGTGTATATTTTATGGAGCTCAACGATCATTGCAACTGTGACGACAGGGACCCGTCGGCCTTCCTACTTTGCAAGGTATTCCAGCATGTGAAAGCCGCAGTCGTACCTATAAAAAAGAAAAGAATCAGGTCAACTCAAGAGAACAAGAAAAAATCCTAAACTTCAATGCATAGGTGTCAAAAAAGGTTTACGGTTGGTGATGACGGCACATGAAAAAAAGAGTAATTACTGGTTTCCCTGCTTCGTAGTCGCGGCATACTCGATTGGAAAATGACCGATCTGGACCCTTGAGTTTTCATAGTGACAGTTCCATGTCTCTTTGAGGTTGTTGATGAAGAATTCAGCGTGTGTAGTAAGGTCTGCATCATCTCCTAAACGCATTGAATCAAGCACCTCAAAACGTTGGTTCTTCAGGTCAAGGCAAATCGCGTAGTGGTGACCACACTTGTCATCTGGGTTGTCTGGTGCAAGTTCCTGGAACATGGGGAACATGACCTACAAGTAAAATAAATGAAAGAAAAAGCAGAGTTCACATCAAAAATAGAAATGATGTAGTTTGAAAAATGATGTGTAAAGATATTGCCGAATGCAATGAGAGTTGCATGAATGACAGACCAGCGAGTGTCCATAAAATGCGCCCGCAAAGAATGTGTATTTGCCATGTTTAATTAAAAGAAGTTCCCATCCATGTATGAACAAGTTGCCAACTATTTTAATTGAAATTGCCACATAAGTTGTATTAAAAAACAGTCAAACTTATTTTACATGGCAGCTGTTGCCACATGAAACATCTATCACAAAAAGCTGTATGTAGCCCGCATGTGAAAGCATAGCTACTGACAAAGCATAGCATGGGACAAAAAATATGTGCAAAAAAGGAGGGAACACTCACACATTTCTTCATTGTGAGCTTGAAATCACCATGCGCAGCAAAATGCTTCCTCAGGATTTTGTGGTGGAAGTCACCATCCCATATTTTGCAGGTCACGTTGTACTGCATGATCATTTTTTCGGGAGACATATCCATATGCCCGTTGATGAAGTCAATCCCACACGCAACTACATTCTTCGAAATTTTGCCGAGTTTCCTCACGGACTCGGCAAGATCACTTAGGTCAACGTACGTCGCATCGCATTGTATGATCTTGGTTCTGTCCAAACATGAGCTGTATGAAAATGATATAACATGAAAGAATCATGTCTACTAAGTAAAAAAAGAAATAAATCATAAACAGAGCATCTATAGAATAGCAAAAAGGAAGAAAAGTAAAGAAGAAAGCAAATGAGGGGTTATGCGGTGTGATCATTACGCTTTCAGCTCCTTCATGTACTTGCTGTTAGGCCTCGCATTTCCAAAGCGCTTGACAATATCGTATAGCTGGTTCTGATCCTTTGTGGCCTTGACTTCTAGCTCATAGTCATCCGCGGGTGGTGCGTGAATTACCCTATGCTGCCTCACAAAACCAGGGGTGGCACTTCTAATGGTATGCTCAGATACTGACTCAGTAGGCATGTTAGAACTTGATTGCCCCTGACCCCGTGACGACCTACTTTTCAATGCTTCCTCCTCAATCCTACGGTAAGCTTCATCAAGCGACGGCGTAATCTCCTCAGGGGTGGCTGCAATGATAAAAAAAGTGGGTTAGGATACCTGGGAAATAAATCAAGTTAATTGTGCAAAGAAAGGGTGTAGAATGTGAAATGTAGGTGCAAAAAGTAGGGAGTTTCCATGTGGAGGCAACTACAATTGCCAGGTGTAATGCACTGGAGTTGCCATGTGGCAACAACTACAGTTGCCATGTGGGTTAAACTGTAGTTGCCATGTTGTATCAACTCCAGTTGCCATGTGCTTGCCGAATGGAAAATGCAACATGGCAACAAAATATAGGTGACGTAGTGTAGCAAATCCAGTTGCCATGTTCATCAGATAACATTTGCCATCAACAGTGAGAAGCCAACAAAATCTTGGGACAAAATTCAGACTAAAAAAATGTGTACAATAAAATGATAAACGCAGAAAAATGTACCTTCCACAATGTACCTTTCACAGCCTTCCTGCCCTCAGGCATTGGCTGCGCCATCATTGGGGCCATGCCTGCCGGGAAAGCAAAGGCAACTGGCATAGGATCGTGCACCACTGGTACATCTTGAATGATGCCAAGGCTAAAGCTCGGTGGGGTGAATGCCATTGGGTTCCTCTCCTGCCTACTAGCCGGACCACGAACAACTTGTTGGGCAGAATCTAGGGGTGAAAGATCAAAAACATTTCTGCCTCGTCTGCTGCAGAATCATCAGGCTTATTGGTAGGGTGGGGCGTGTTGTCAGCGGTATCAGTCACAACTTTCTTGCCAATCTTCTTGTTTGGACTGTAGGGGACACCAATGTTGACTAGGAGCTTAGAAGTGCGCATATTTAAGCTGGGGTCCTCCACAGCGGGTAAAGACGCAGTCTGCTCCGGACGTTCACCTCCGTCAGTCATGCCCGGCTTGCCACCTATGTCAGTTGTACTACGGTCTTCCGTTTTCTCCATAATGTTGCTTTTGGCATGTGGTGGGAACAGTGTGGATGCAAGCACATAACCAGAGTCATCTCTGCTGCTCCTAGCTACAGCTGGCGTGTTGGGTATGTCTGCAGTTTGCTTGCGGGGGCTACGACGCCTAGGTGGAAGACCAGCTCGCGAAACGGTCGCCTTAGCAACCTCTGGACCACCAGAAGCTGGAGCTGTTGTGCCAAGACTCTCACCTGTGGATGGCATATCATTCTGAATTGCCGCCTCAGCCCCTTCTTTCGTGGACCCAGAAGTGCCACCACTCACGCGCTTGGAATCCGTATTAGATGAGCGGGAATCTTCCTTGCTTAGGTTGATCTCGGGGGCGTCCACTTCAACACTTGTTGATCGGGTGGCATGGCTTACAGCAGCATCCTTCATTGCCAGCAGAGTGGGCAATATCTCAGCAGTCCTGGCAGATACTGACTCATCACTCCCAAATGTGCGGATGCCTGTTGTTGTAGCCTGCACATCTGCAACCGGCGTGGATGGTCGGCCGCTTGCATCTAGTGGGAACAGTGGATGGTGCAGCAGCTGTCTTGTCGACTGACACCTCATGAACATTTGAGTTGCCACCTATCGACAGCTTCGAGTGAATGCGTTCGAGTGGGTCTCTGGGGCTCTGCTTGGTCACGCGTGTGGTAGTCTTCTTCACCCCGCAAAAAAAGCACATGAACAGTGTTAAAAATGAAGAAAAATAGTTTCCATGGTAGCCATCTTGTAAAAATGAAAAAATGTGTGATGTGTTAGAGCTACCATTTCAGAACTAGGTATGGGTGAGCACACAAGACAATGTAGAATAAGAATTGCCATGTAAGGGGAATAAGAATTGCCATGTGGCCTAGCTAGCAGTTGCCATGTAAGTGGAATAAGAATTGCCATGTGGCCTAGCTAGCAGTTGCCATGCAGAACAAACAGAAGTTGCCATGCAGTAAAAAAAGATCATGAGAAAACAGCAGTTGCCACTAAAAAGGTGTATATTATGTACAATGCATCAGGCAAAAATGTAGCACTATGACAATGAAAAACAGGGATAACCTACTTCTTGACTGTCTTCCTCACGTCTACCAACACGACATGATCCTCGGTGTTGGACGTCGACGTACGAGGAGACGACCTAATGGAAGGGGTGTCACCAGCAATGGTGGCACCCTTGTTTAATCGGGCAGAAACACGGGTTGGCGTTGGGGCTTGTTTCTTTATAACTGCTCGTCCACCAGTTGTCGCCTCACTGCACATATAAAGAGATGGCAAAAAAGGTACCAAGTGTCAGACACGAAAATCGTTGCCACACTCAGCAAACAAATGAAAAAAGGGTCGGTCTTTTAAAAAGGAGAGACAAACAAAACAGTAAATAGATGTCGAACCTCCTCCTAGCAGCTAAGGGATCGGTCTTAGACCTCTTGCCAGCAGAGCCCTACCCCTCTTTGAGGGCGACACCCCCTTGTCTCTCGCAACTATCTGGTCTTTGACTTTCTCCGGTGGGGGGGGGGCATCTGGTGCAGCCTTGTCTTTCTTACCGCCTGCACGAACTTCAACATCTTCATCATCATCGGGTTCATGTTGCACGTTCTCCATGTCATCATCATCATCCTTGTCGAGACCAGCATCTCCATCTAGATCATCTTGCATGTCAGGAAGCTCCTAGGAGCTGTTGTAGTCGTACCGGCCACGACAACTGGTTGGCCGATGTGTCCGTTCTGCAACGAATGGAGTGAACTGCCTCGCAACCGCATCGCTGTCCGAGCCATTAAGGGACGTCCAACCCTCAACCAACTTCCCGAGCAAGCCGGTCATTCCGGAAGCAAACTTCCCAATTAGATGCTCAATAGGTGCCCTCGCCTGTGCACGAAACAAGAAAGTAACATTAACAAACCATATTAGAGGCACGTGCACAAGATCAAAATAAACCAAAACAACCATAGAGATATATCAAAAAAGAATAATAAAGAGAAAAACAACTTGAAAAAACAAAAATAAAAATCCTTGATTACCTCAACAGGACAAGACAGAGCTGAGTGCACGTCCATCCACTTGCCAAAGTTTTGAGGCCCACCAAACATGCTGTAGTCTATAGCATGCTTGGCCATCAGCTGGAAATCATGAAAAATAGCTAGGATGTAAGAAAGAGAATAAGGAACACTAACTAACGGTTCATGTATTGCAAAAAAGAGGGAGATAATAGAAGTTTCAACACGGATGGCAGAGTTGCCATGTGGCGTCAAACATGGGTGGCATGCGCAGACAGTCATGGCTAACAAGGTATTCATCTCTTGTTAGCCTCAAATGGTTGTCGTAGGGGGTATTTTTTCATATGTTATGCAGCATCGAAAATTGAAAAATGCCGTGCAAAAAGAAAGGAGGCAGAACTAACCTGTAGTTTCCCATATTTCGTATCAGTTATCTTGTCTGCGGCGAGCACAGCCTTGACAGCATTGTACGTCCATGCCAAGACAGCAAACTTATGTGGAGGCGGCGGGCCTCCTATCCCAGTAAAATCAACGGTGGACAGATCAAGATGATCCACGTACATGAGCTGGTGTACACAATTTGAAAGAAAAATATGTCAGTTGTCATCATCCTATGTTGAAAAAAAGTAGCTAATGCATATTCCTTCAGTCAGCAAGTTGAATGGGATGAAAGAAATAAAGAGTTGCCATCTATCTGTGTTAGTTGCCACATGTTGTGTTGGCAGTTGCCACCCTGTTATAATGATACTTGCCAGAAGGTCAACATCATGATTGCCATGCATATTGTATAAACAGAGAGTGGATGTATGAAATGAACATCTTTTGTGTGTGTGCTGTTGAAAAATGCTATTGCCTTGAAGGCAGCAACCACAGATGCCATGGATCAAACAAAAGTCGCCTTCACACGTAAAGAAAATCACATAAAAACAAATGAAAAACAAAACGGGTTGCGATGCATGATGTTGTACGGTTCACACTAATCAACAGCACACATGTTTCATTTGGGAAAACATTCAACATGGTAAGAGTGTTTGCAAAGGAGTAGGCAAAAAATACCATTAAATGGAGTCGACAACCCTTCTGGAACATCTTGTTTGAGAATGCGTCATGTAGGAAGTCCGCGATGAATTTACACCAATTCATGTTTTTCACGTCTTTCATCTTCGCCTGCACGACACAAATTTCAGGACAAGAAGTTGCCGCGTCAGCATTCAAAAATGAGGAAAACATCAAAAAACTGGCAATGACTAGCTTACAGACGACATCAGAGTCAACAGATTGAAGGAAGAAAGGAGTAGAGATAGATCATTCACCAGGATGGGGAAGCACTTGTTGCTTGGGCGAAGAGAAGTGGTAGGTGCAAAAACAACTGATATCAGGTACATTAGGGGCTTCATCTTAAAAACCTCGCCATGAGTTTTCATGCCCTCCAGCGAAGTTGCCAGCACAGTCGTGTTCGGCATGGATGCCATCCCAGGAAACAAACTGGCAAACAACGTTTCCTCATTCTTATTATTGACCTCATATGGGACTTTGATTTCTCCACGGGGCACACCCATAGTGTAGAACACGGATTCCTCGTCCAACGACTGTCTTCCACGTCCTGGAATCACAAATTCCCTAGAGGCAGGATCGTAAGTCTCACCGAGCCAGTCGCATACAGGGTTCAATAGGTTCTTGCACCGAACATCCATCAGAGCCTGCATCCCCATCTCAGCAGCAGCTCCCTTCTACTCGTCAGTAAAGCCCTCAGTCAGTATAGTCAGGCGTTCTTGCGAAGCCCTATTGCGACAACGTTTCTTCTTCTGCATAACAGACAAATGATGATTTGTTGCCATGTTTCAGTATCATGAAAATTTAGTTCCTAACAGACGATTGCAAACTCAATGTGACATTCAAAAACATATGGGGGGTGGAAAGTTACCTCATCGCCATCTTTTGTCTGTCCAGTTGCGTGATTCTATTGCGGTAACTCCATGAAATAATCATCATCGTCTTGATGAGCGCCGCGAGCCATTGTGCTAAGGTAAGAATAGAACAAAATGTCAGGGTGAAATGAACTTATGAAGGAAGCAGTTGCCACCTAACAGAATGTACTTGCCACATGGGCTCAAATGAAAGTGGCAAAACGATTAGGAAAATATCATAGGAACACCCACACCCCCTATGATTGTCCAACAAGAAATGTGGCAACTAAACACATTGGCTTCATTTGAAAAATGTACAGAACATAAGGCACTTACACAAATGTTCAAGTTGCCATGTTAGCACAAGAAAGTACAGAGAAAGGCACACATCTTCAAACTGCACAAACAAATAATGTGGCAACTCACACGCTGCCCTCATATAAAAATGAGTTGCCATATGTTCACAGGCAAATGTCCTAGGTTGAAATTGCCATGTTAAAATGCAAGACAATTCAAAAAGTGCTGAAAACATCCACTAAACACACTGTAATGTGGCAATTCAAACACTGTCCTCATATTAAAAATGAGTTGCCATGTAATACAGCCAAATATGTTCAGATATCACAAGTCAGCATGGCAAAACACAAAAATGAGTCTATGGTACAGTGAATTTGCCACATTATCCTGCCTACAGCATGGCAACAGACATAGTGTGATCACAAAATTAGTTGCCACATGAAAAAGCATATCTGTGGCGACTGACACAATTGATCAGGAAATTAGTTGCCATCCAGTGCACAATAGTTGCTGAAACTGCCATGTGGAAAAAATGAGTCTATGGTACAGTGAATTTGCCACATTATCCTGCCTACAACATGACAACAGACATAGTGTGATCACAAAATTAGTTGCCACATGAAAAGCATATCTGTGGCAACTGATACAGTTGATCAGGAAATTAGTTGCCATCCAGTGCAAATAGTTGCTGAAACTGCCATGGCTGCCTTTATACTACACTTTGAAATACAACTACCTAGATCTAGGGTTCATTGGCAACTATCATAACCTGAAATTGAACACCGAAAAACTTCCTCCACTGATCGCAAATAGCAATTCGAGACAATTCATAAACTAACATATGCACAAACGCCGGCTCAATTGCAAGGCAGAACCAGGATGTGGCTGCGGACAGGCCGAGCCACACCGGCATGACTGCCACCGCGGTGGCGACGAAAACTGCGCAATGCCACCAAAAATGGCAAGCACGGGACTCCGCCGCCGACGGGAACGCCGGAGCACCGCGAATCCGCCGGAATCTCGGTGAATCTTGAGCGGAAAATTGGCCACAGATGGGGGAGAGGGAATGCGTGCAAGGAATGTGAGCGTGGGGAGGAGCATTACCTTCAATCTGCGGGGCACTCCAGCGAAGATGCTCCGGTCTGGCGAGCCCCACCGACAGTCGCGAATGCCGTCGACTCTTCCGCCTCCGCTGCCGCCTTCTCCTCTCGGCTTCTCCTCCAATCGACTGAACTATTATGTGGTTGGGAGAGTAATGAAGTGGAGCGAGTAAATGGAACCGCGAGGGGAGGGGGACGAAGTGCGAGATGTGGTTGACGGCAACCACAGGCGGGCGTGGCGTGCGGGCACCGAGCAGTTCCACCGCACGCCCCCGAGTGGCAACCGTTGACCGCAGAGAGGAAACCGGCGTGTGGGCGAACTCTCACACATGCCACACACACGAGGTGTCCTACGTGGCACACAAAACCACCCATTTCGTGCCAAGATTCGTGCATAAGTGACTGGATGGCGATGGAGGTGTGTGGGTTAGTTGGCTAACGCCCACACGTGTGGGCGTTAGTGTTTCCGCTATCTTTATTAATCAATGATCAACTGTTACAATGATTGCTCCTCGTCTATTTATATAGGGGTAAAGGGTCAAGGGATAAGTACCCACTTAATGTAAAGTGTTGAACCGGGAGGGGCTATCCCGTGCGCCTCGCACAATAGCCGCCGCCACCCTTCGTGGTGGACCCGGTTTCCTAACACTCCCCCTTGGGTAATTATCCGTATATCCATGCCTCAAAACTCTGAAAAACCCAGTGGGAAAAAATATGAAGAAAGAGCACACTATATACGTTGTTGTATTGCACGAATTGCCTCGTCAAAAACCTCGTGTGAGAAACATCAGATAAATTCACTCAAGGGAAAAAGAGTACAATCCACTCAACCATCAAGTTGAGTACCGTCATCAAGATTTTAATGACGAGTTTGTGAAGTTCCCCCCCTGAACCTTGCATCTCTCTAAGTCTCATCATACCGATTCCACGCACACACCTCTCTAAGGTTGATGCCGGTAATGATTTAGTGAACATATCAGCAAGATTGTCACAGGACTTAGTATGCAAAACTCCCACCTTGTTCAACTGCTGCAGCTCATGTGCATAGAAGAACTTGAGAATAATATGCTTTGTGAGGTTACTCTTCACATAACCCATTTGGACTTGTGGAACACAAGCAGCATTATCTTCATAGATAATGGTAGGGGTCTGTACGGTGTTCAACCCACATGTCTGCTGAATGTGGCCGATCATCCGCCCAAGCGATACACACTCTTTTGACGCTTCGAATAGTGCCATGATTTCCGAGTGGTTCATGGAAGTCAACACAAGAGTTTGCTTGGACGATTTCCAGGAAAACGCAGTTCCACCACAAAGGAAAACATATCCAGTCTGTGATTTGCAATCATGCGGGTCCGGAAGGTACCCAGCATCGGCATAGCCTATAATAGATAGGTCTTGACTTCTTTTATAAAACAGACCAAAATCTTTGGTCCCTTGCAGGTAATGGAAGATGTCCTTGACACCTTTCCAATGTCTCTTGGTAGGTTCAAAATTGTACCTAGCAAGAAAACTGACGGCGAACGCAATGTCTGTCCGTGTACAATTTGAGAGGTACATGAGTGCTCCAACTGCACTCAGGTAAGGAACCTCTGGTCCCAGAGTTTCCTCCCCCTCTTCCTTTAGCCTGAACGGGTCCTTGTCTGGCTGTAAAGATCTTCCGACCATCAGGGTCATAGAAGGATATGCCTTATCAAAATCAAATCTTTCCAACACCTTCTGAGTGTAGGCCGACTGGTGCACTAGAATCCCATCAGGGGAATGTTCAAGTTGCAGACCTAGACAGAACTTGGTTTTACCCAAATCCTTCATCTCGAATTCCGACATCAGGTAGGAACTCGCTTCCTCAATATCCTCAGGCGTACCGATTATGTTTAAATCGTCCACGTACACCGAGATTATACAGAATCCATCTTAGGATCGTCGTATAAAAACACATGGGCAATCTTTATTGCTCATGTAGCCCTTCTGATGAAGGAAATCACTTAAGCGATTGTACCACATTCTACCAGACTATCTGAGTCCGTACAATGCCTTTTGAAGTTGAACACTGTATAGACTCCTGTTTGCTCTATCATGGTTCGGAACAGGGATACCTTCTATAACCTTCATGTATATGTTCGAATCCAAGTTAACATACAGGTAAGCAGTGACAACATCCATTAGTTTCATTTTCAAGCCCATGTTTACTGCCATTGAGATCAAGTATCTAAAGGTAACACCATCCATGAATGGGGAATAAGTCTCCTCAAAATCGACACCTGGTCATTGAGTGAACCCTTGAGCGACGAGCCTTGCTTTGTATCGTACTACCTTATTATTTTCATCTCTCTTTCGAGCAAAAGCCCACCTCTGGCCAACAGGGCGAATGCGGGGAGGAGTTCGACAAACTGGTCCGAACGCCTTCTGAGGGAGTCCTGGATTAGGGGGTGTTCGGGTAGCCGGACTATACCTTCAGCCGAACTCCAGGACTATGAAGATACAAGATTGAAGACTCCGTCCCGTGTCCGGATGGGACTTTCCTTGGCGTGGAAGGCAAGCTTGGCGATGCGGATATTCAAGATCTCCTACCATTGTAACCGACTTTGTGTAACCCTAACCCTCTCCGGTGTCTATATAAACCGGAGGGTTTTAGTCCGTAGGACAACTTCATCATACAACAATCATACCATAGGCTAGCTTTTAGGGTTTAGCCTCCTTGATCTCGTGGTAGATCCACTCTTATACTACCCATATCATCAATATTAATCAAGCAGGACGTAGGGTTTTACCTCCATCAAGAGGGCCCGAACCTAGGTAAAACATTGTGTCCCTTGTCTCCTGTTACCATCCGGCCTAGACGCACAGTTCGGGACCCCCTACCCGAGATCTGCCGGTTTTGACACCGACATTGGTGCTTTCATTGAGAGTTCCTCTGTGTCGTCGCTTTCAAGCCCGATGGCTTCTTCGATCATCAACCACGATGCAGTCCAGGGCGAGACTTTTCTCCCCGGACAAATCTTCGTCTTCGGTGGCTTCGCACTGCGGGCCAACTCGCTTGGTCACCTTGAGCAGATCGAAAGTTACGCCCCTGGCCATCAGGTCAGGTTTGGAAGCCTAAACTACACGGCTGACATCCGCGGGGACTTGATCTTCGATGGATTCGAGCCACAGCCAAGCGTGCCGCACTGTCTCGATGGGCATGATATAGCTCTGCCGCCGAACCCTTGGAGGCCGCACACGCATCGGTTCCGACCATTGATTCGGAGCCCACTGCGCCAATCGAGGATCAGCGGTTGGACGCTGCCTCAGAGGCTGCGATCTCAGAGGCGATCGAGCCGAACTCCAGCCTTGCACTCCGCATGGCCCGTGACTCCGAGGAGCCGGATTCCTCTCCGAACTCCGAGCCCCCCGCGCCCGAATCCGATTGGGCGCCGATAATGGAGTTCACCGCCACGGACATCTTTCAGCACTCGCCCTTCGGCGACATCCTGAATTCTCTAAAGTCTCTCTCTTTATTAGGAGAGCCTTGGTCGGACTACGGTCAGCAAGGTTGGGATACGGACGATGAAGAAATTCAAAACCCACCCACCACCCACTTCGTAGCCACTGCCGACGACTTAACCGACATGCTTGACTTCGACTCCGAAGACATCGACGGCATGGACGACGATGTAGGAGACGAACAAGAACCAGCACCTGTAGGGCGTTGGAAGGCCACCTCATCATATGACATATATATGGTGGACACTCCAAAGGATGGAGATGGCGATGGAACAGCGGTGGACGATACCTCTAAGAAACAGCCCAAGCGCCGGCGTCAGCGGCGCCGCTCTAAATCCCACCAAAGCAAAAACGGTGATTCTGGCACGGGAGATAATACTACTCCGGATAGCACCGAAGAACACCCCCTCCAGCAAAATTCGGCACAGGAGGACAGAGAAGCCAGCCCTCACGAGAGGGCGGCGGACCAAGAGGTTGAGGACGATAATTATACGCCTCCCTCCGAAGACGAGGCAAGCCTCGACGACGACGAGTTCGTCATGCCAGAGGATCTTGCCGAACAAGAGCGTTTTAAACGCAGGCTCATGGCCACGGCAAGCAGCCTCAAGAAAAAGCGGCAACATCTTAGAGCTGATCAAGATTTGCTAGCTGATAGATGGACTGAAGTCCTTGCGGCCGAAGAGTATGAACTCGAACGCCCCTCCAAGAGTTACCCAAACCGCAGGCTGCTACCTCGACTAGAGGAGGAAGCACCTACATCACCAGCGCATGACATGGCCGACCGGCCACCTCGTGGCCGCGACAGAGAGGCCTCTTGGCCCTCCACTCAAGCCATGCCCCGGCACCGCGTCAAGCATACTAAGGCATGGGAAAATGCGCCCGACCTGTGCGACATCCTGGAGGACAAGGCAAGGCAAACAAGATCGATCTACGGATCGCGCAGGCGCCCCACGGCACGTGACGGCGATCGTCACTCCGGACACAATGAATCCGGCCGGGCCAAACTCAACAGACAAAGCTCCTTCGAGCTGCGTCGTGATATAGCCCAATACAGAGGCGCCGCACACCCACTATGCTTCACAGATGAAGTAATGGATCATAAAATCCCTGAGGGTTTCAAACCCGTAAACATCGAATCGTACGATGGCACAACAGATACTGCGGTATGGATCGAGGATTATCTCCTTCATATCCACATAGCCCGTGGCGATGATCTACACGCCATCAAATACCTCCCACTCAAACTTAAGGGACCGGCCCGGCATTGGCTTAACAGCTTGCCAGCAAACTCAATCGGTTCTTGGGAGGACCTGGAAGCCTCATTCCTTGACAACTTCCAGGGCACTTATGTGCGACTACCGGACGCCGATGACCTAAGCCACATAATTCAGCAGCCAGAAGAATCGGCCAGGCAATTCTGGACACGGTTCCTAACAAAGAAAAACCAGATAGTCGACTGTCCGGACGCAGAGGCCTTAGCGGCCTTCAAGCATAATATCCGTGACGAGTGGCTGGCCCGGCACCTGGGACAGGAAAAGCCGAAATCTATGGCAGCCCTCACGACACTCATGACCTGCTTTTGCGCGGGAGAAGACAGCTGGCTAGCTCGGAGTAACAACTTAACCAAGAACACTGGTAATTCTAATACCAAGGACAAAAGTGACAGGTCGCGCCGGAACAAACAAAAGCGCCACGTTAACAATGATAGCAACGAGGATACGGTAGTTAATGCCGGATTCCGAGGCTACAAATCTGGTCAACGGAAACAGCCATTTAAAAGAAAAACTCAGGGCCCGTCCAGTTTGTACCGAATACTCGACCGCTTATGCCAGATACATGGCACCCCCGAAAAGCCAGCCAATCACACCAACAGGGATTGTTGGGTGTTCAAGCAGGCAGGCAAGTTAAGAGCCGAAAACAAAGACAAGGGGCTGCATAGCGACGACAAGGAGGAGCCCAGGCCGCCGAACAACAATGGACAGAAGGGATTCCCCCCACAAGTGCGGACGGTGAACATGATATACGCAACCCACATCCCCAAGAGGGAGCGGAAGCGTGCGTTACAGGACGTATATGCGATGGAGCCGGTCGCCCCAAAGTTCAACCCATGGTCCTCCTGCCCGATCACCTTCGATCGAAGGGACCACCCCACTAGCATCCGTCACGGCAGCTTCGCCGCATTGGTTCTAGACCCAATCATTGATGGACTTCATCTCAAAAGAGTCCTCATGGACGGCGGCAGCAGCCTGAACCTACTTTACCAGGATACAGTGCGAAAGATGGGCATAGATCCCTCGAGGATCAAGCCCACCAAAACGACCTTTAAAGGCGTCATACCAGGTGTAGAAGCCAACTATACAGGCTCAGTTACACTGGAAGTGGTCTTCGGATCTCCGGATAACTTCCGAAGCAAGGAGTTAATCTTCGACATAGTCCCGTTCCGTAGTGGCTATCACGCACTGCTCGGGTGAACCGCATTCGCAAAATTCAACGCGGTACCGCACTATGCATACCTCAAGCTCAAGATGCCAGGCCCTAGAGAAGTAATCACGGTCAATGGGAACACTGAACGCTCCCTCCGAACGGAGGAGCACACGGCAGCGCTCGCAGCAGAAGTACAAAGCAGCCTCTCTAGGCAGTTCTCCAGTTCGGCCTTCAAAAAGCCGGACACTGTCAAGCGCGCCCGGAGTACCCTACAACAAGACCGCCTGGCACGTTCCGAGCTAGCATAGCAATGCGGCCCCAACCCTAGCCCTCGCGATATAGAGAAACCAGCGCTTCGCGTACATAACTACGCTCTTGAAATACCATGGGCACAGGGGAAGGGGCACTATCACGGCACGCCCGAAATACGGCTTAAACCGCACCAGGGGCTGCCGGATTCCTTCTTTTTTTTCTCTTACTCTCAGGACTCCATACTTCGGACGACCCGTTCGGCAATTCAACTGCCGCACAAACGATGCAAGATCCAGGGAAGCAGACAAGCCACGCCGCATCATGGAACTCCCAGGTGGTCTCTATTGCGAGCAGTATACCTGTTTTTTAATACAATTCCGCGGCCTGCCCCTGGCCAGGACATGTTAAATAGTCCAATTTATTTTGCTTATCGCACTATTTGTATCGTTCCGCTTTCATAGCAGCCTTTCTATAAACAATGCAGAGCTTTTTGTCTATTTTTTGCATTACCCTCTTTTTATATATATGTTTATTAATAACATGCTGCATCCGTACACTGTGGTACGGCAAAATACGCCAGGGGCTTCAATACCCATCAATATGGCGTGAGAAGTCCGTCCACTTTCACAAGTGTGGCACCCCGAACTTATAGCACTATATGCATCGGCTCCGAATCATGATTTGGGTCAATAGTTGGGTTTGCCCGGCTCCTATGTTTTGGTGCCTTACGTTCCGCTATATCGGCTAAGGTAGCACTAGGAGAACCACTCCGATTGTGCCCCAGTTGAGCTGGGCCGAGCACCTCAGTGGAGAAAGCTAAAACTGACTGTCATTATGAGGCGAGAGACCGGTCGCTGTTCGAGAGGTTTTTCGAGTCCTTAAAGGCTTATGCCGCTTCGAGTGAGGAACCGGCTTTGTCCGGCCAAGGCGTGGATAGCGCCCCGAACTCGGTCTTCCGAATACTAGGGGCTTCGCCAAAATTTAAAATTATAGAGTTCTATGGCTAAGTGAGAGTGTTCAAGCATTATAGTCCGATTGCCTTGTTCGTTGTGCTGACCGCCTCCCTCGACGGACCCAATCATGGGAAAAAGAGCGCTCAGGTTTATCCCGAACACCCCAGCACTAGTGGCATGGGGGCAGAAGCCGACGACTGGCCATCTCTCAATTTTTTGATAAACGGCCGCACAGAAAGTAATATTTTAAATTCAAGCATTGCTTAGCGCATATGAACAAGTTTTCAGCGCACAGGATAACACGAGCGAGTTCATTCAAAAATTACATCCTTGGTACATTCATCCGCCACAAGGCGGGCACCAGCAAGAACATCCTTGTAATAGTTCTCGGGCTTGCGATGCTCCTTCCCCGGCGGCGGCCCGTCCTTCACAAGCTTCTCACCGTCCAGCTTACCCCAGTGCACCTTTGCACGGGCAAGGGCCCTATGGGCACCTTCGATGCAGACGGAGCGCTTGATGACCTCGAGCCTTGGACAAGCCTCCACCAGCCGCTGCACTAGTCCGAAGTAGCTCCCAGGCAAGGCCTCTCCAGGCCACAGCCGAACTATGAAGCCCTTCAGGGCCTGTTCGTCCGCCTTGTGGAGCTCGACCAGCTGCTTCAGCTGGTCACTCAAGGGCACACGGTGTCCGGCCTCAGCGTACTGAGACCAGAACACCTTCTCCGTCGAGCTTCCTTCCTCGGCTCGGTAGAATGCGGCGGCATCGAATACGCTGCGGGGAAGATCTGCGAATGCCCCTGGAGAGCTCCGGATTCGGGTAAGTAACAAGTAGTTTACTTTTATATGTCTGCTTTGCATATAGAATGCCTTACCCGCCGCTATCTTTTTCACCGCATCCAATTCCTGGAGGGCCTTCTAGGCTTCGGCCTTGGAAGATTTGGCAGTTTTAAGGGCCGCAGCAAGCTCGGACGCTCGCGTCTTCGAGTCGAGCTCCAAAATCTCATGTTTTTGCATGAGAGCCTGAAGCTCTTGCCGCACCTCACCGACCTGCGCCTCAAATTTCTCCCACTTGACGCGCTCCGTGGCCTCTTTCTTCTCGGCCTCGGACAACGCCTGCTTGAGGGTCGCCACCTCAGTTGTGGCCCCTACAATAAGCAGTATACTCCTGTCATTTTTTGCAATTGCGCCTTCCTATAGGCATTTTTTCTATAAGGTATCTCTTACCTTCTTTCTCCTCGAGCTGCCGTTTGGTAAGGCCGAGCTCTTGCTCGGTCCGCTCGAGGCCCTGCTTCAGGGCACCCACCTCCGCAGTCAGTGCGGCGGTGGCCAGCAGCGAAGCCTGCATACATATATTGACTCCTTTTTAGTTAGACTCCTGCGATATTTAATAGATCCTCTATTCGGCTTTTCTTTCCGAATGCCAAACAGAGCATCAGGGGCTACTGTCTATACGGTAATATTTTTACATATTTTTACTTACCTCGAAGCCTGTTAGAAGGCTAGCACAAGCTTCAGTCAGTCCTCTTTTGGCGGACCGAACCTTCTGGACCACCGTACTCATGATGGCACGGTGCTCCTCGTCGATGGAGTCGCCCTTAAGCTCCTCCAGCAGATTGTCCGGCGCCTTCGGTTGGACGGAGGACGCCGGCTCAGTAGGCTTGCTCCTCTTGGCAGGAGTTCGCCTACCGCGGTCCGGAAACGTTGATGATTCTGGCACAGTGTCCGACTTAAAGCCGGACTTGGAGCCCAGGGGGGTCTTGTCCCCTTCACTCCTGGAGTCCGGGAGGTCGCCTCACGGCCCCTCCTGGACCACCTCCTCTCGCCCCGGAGCTTGTCGCGACGCCACTTCGGCGTCATCCACAGCACAGGGGGAAGCACCGGGCGGAACTGAATTCACGTCCGATGAATCCAGGGAGCCGCTCGACGACCCGTCGAGCCCGTCCTTGGGCGGACTGCATGATTATATCCGACGTTAGGGAAAGCTGTGCAACAAAAGGAATATCACGAGTTACTCTGGTATCCGAACACTTACGATCTCGCCGGACGCTTGGCCCTGTCCGGCCACTCCTCTTCGTCCTCGTCGGCGTCGGGGACGTAGTCCGGCGGAGGGGTTTTCCTCTTCTTGGACCCCTCGACTTCCCCTACTGGGGCGGCCTTCCTCTTCTCTCCTCCCCCCCGCTGGAGGGGGAGAGGTTTCTTCTTCCTCCTCCTCGTTTTCACGGGAGGAGTGCGTCTCGGACTCGTCGGACGACGAGTCCGACACCACCATATGCCGGGAACTCTTTCGAGTCCCCGTGGCCTTCTTCTTGTTGGCCTTCTTCTCCGGCACCACATAAGGTGCCGGAACCAGCAGCTTCTCTAGGAGAGCAGGGGCTGGGTCTTCGGGCAAGGGAGCCGGACAGTTAATCTGTCCGGACTTCTCCCGCCAATCCTGTCAAAGGTGAGGGAGTTTAGATCCCGCATAGAGTCAAACTATGAAAAAACTTAACATCCTGTAAAGGATGGAAATATCTTACCTCGCCAGCAGGACGCTGCGAGCTGAATCCGCGGTCTTCGGAGGCGGATGTGGGATCCTCGGCGCCTTTGGTTAGCCCCCTCCAGACATCTTCGTACGTCGTGTCGAAGAGCCTGCTCAGAGTGCGGTGCTGCGCCGGGTTGAACTCCCACAAATTGAAGTCCCGTTCTTGACACGGAAGGATCCGACGGACGAGCATGACCTGGATTACGTTGACAAGCTTGAGCTGCTTGTTCACCAGGGACTGGATGCATTTTTGCAGTCCGGTCAACTCTTCTTCGTCGCCCCACGACAAGCTCGTCTCCTTCCAGGACGTGAGCCGCGTAGGGGGTCCGTATCGGATTCAGGGGCTGCGATCCACTTCGGATCGCGTGGCTCGGTGATGTAAAACCACCCTGACTGCCACCCCTTCAAGGTCTCCACAAAGGAGCCCTCGAGCCATAGGACGTTGGCAATTTTGCCCGCCATGGCACCTCCGCACTCCGCCTGGTTGCCGTGCACCACCTTTGGCTTGACGTTGAAGGTCTTGAGCCAGAGGCCGAAATGGGGGCGAATGCAGAGGAAAGCCTCGCACACGATGATAAACGCCAAGATATTGAGGATGAAGTTCGGGGCCAGATCGTGGAAATCTAGGCCATAGTAGAACATGAGCCCGCGGACAAATGGGTGGAGAGGAAAACCCAGTCCGCGGAGGAAGTGGGGAAGAAATACTACTCTCTCATGGGGCCTTGGGGTGGGGAGAAGCTGCCCCTCCTCGGGAAGCCGGTGCGCGATGTCTTTGGACAAGTATCCGGCCTTCCTTAACCTTTTGACATGGCCCTCCGTGACGGAGGAGACCATCCACTTGCCTCCCGCTCCGGACATTGTTGGAGAGGGTTGAGGTAGGAAGTGCGGGCTTGGGCGCTGGAGCTCGGGTGCGTAGAAGATGGATAGGCAAAGGAGGAAGAAGGCGTAGGTAAAAAGGTGGATCCTTATCCCCTTATATGGGCGGATGCGACTATGCGTCCCCACCAGCCTAGTAAAACTCGCTTGCCTCCCAAGCGCCGTGATAAGTGGCGCGGTTGGGTTACCCACGTCCGTATTAACGAGAATCCCGTAAACAAAGGGGACACGATCTCTGCTTTGACAAGACGTGCCAAGGAAACTGCCTCGCAAAACACGCTGAGGTGGAGAAGTGAAAACGATTCGAATAAAGGCTTGGCCGTAGTGTGATGTCACGCTGCGGAATACGTCAGTAGATTAGATTTGTGTTAATATTATTCTCTCTATGGCAATACGTGGAAGCTTATTTTGCAGAGCCAGACACTACTCTTGGTGTTTACAAAACTTTTATGAAGAATTTGGAGGAGGAACCCGCCTTGCAATGCCGAAGACAATCTGCATGCTGGACTCGTTGTCATTGAAGCCCGGTTCAGGGGCTACTGAGGGAGTCCTGGATTAGGGGGTGTTCGGGTAGCTGGACTATACCTTCAGCCGAACTCCAGGACTATGAAGATACAAGATTGAAGACTCCGTCCCGTGTCCGGATGGGACTTTCCTTGGCGTGGAAGGCAAGCTTGGCGATGCGGATATTCAAGATCTCCTACCATTGTAACCGACTTTGTGTAACCCTAACCCTCTCTGGTGTCTATATAAACCGGAGGGTTTTAGTTCGTAGGACAACTTCATCATACAACAATCATACCATAGGCTAGCTTTTAGGGTTTAGCCTCCTTGATCTCGTGGTAGATCCACTCTTGTACTACCCATATCATCAATATTAATCAAGCAAGACATAGGGTTTTACCTCCATCAAGAGGGCCCGAACCTGGGTAAAACATTGTGTCCCTTGTCTCCTGTTACCATCCGGCCTAGACGCACAGTTCGGGACCCCCTACCCGAGATCTGCCGATTTTGACACCGACACCTTCCTTTTGTTAAGAGATAATAATTCGGCAGTAATTGCCTGCTGCCAATCTTTCCAATCCGACCTTTTCTTGCAATCAGCGAGGGTGTTAGGCTCAGGGTCAAGATCTATGACTGAGGCAATTTTCGTAGCAAAGTTAATGTCGACAATCACCGTTGCTCGGTTCAGGGACTCCCTCGTATAAATATAATTTATGGCCATTTCGTCATGGAGAGCATCCGGCGGAAACACTTGCTCTACCAAGTTTCCCATTATGGGAGCAAGGTCCTTTAGATTTCCTGCACCGATGTGTGCGCACACATCTCCGCTGGGTGTTTCCCCTATGGGAAAGTTTAAGTCCGGAATTTTGTGCACTGAATTTTCCGTACTTGTGCCAGGTCTCGACTGGCTCCCCGTTTCACTTTGGGGTACTTTGGCGACAGGCTGTAATAAATCTCTCTTATCCTTTTTCGTCGGCATCCCCGAGTACTTGGGATTTGAGAAGCCGGATCTCTCGTCCTTTTAGGCCTTTGGACGGGAGCGGGTATACCATCATTTTTCTTCGGTATTTCAACCCTTTCCGGTGCATTGCGCACGTGCACATGCGATTTTGTCACAGCCTTTAAGTCACTAAAGTGGCCAGGCAGTTGATTTGCTAAAGACTGCAAATCTATTATCTTTTGGACTTCTCTCTCAGTCTTAGCAGTGCGCGGGTCATGAGTGTGGATTCCCGTGGCTTGCCACGTGATTTCTCGACTTTTAGCATCAAGGGGTTGATTCTCTCCCCCTAAAGTTGGGAAAAAAAATCCTCGTCAAAAACGCAATCAGCAAAACGAGTCGTGTGACAGTCACCTGTCGTGGGGTCCAGATACCTGATTATGGACACAGTCTCATAACCAACGTATATCCCCGACTTACGGAGCGGGCCCATCGCCGATCGCTGAGGTGGTGGTATTAGTACATATACCTGGCAACCGAACCTACGAAGGTGGGAAATTTTCGGTGCCGACCCTTGCGCAAGCTGAATAGGAGAGTGGATGTTGCAGGCCGACGGTCTAAAGTTGATGAGATTGGCCGCGTGTAACACCGCATGGCCCCAACACGTAGTTGGTAAATTACAACCCTGAAGGAGTGGTCGGGCAATGAATTTAATTCTTTTAATCAATGCTTTGCCAAGTCCATTTTGTGTATGAACATGCGGTACTGAGTGCTCAACTTTGATTCCCATTGCCATGCAATAATCATCGAATGCTTTTGAAGTAAATTCTCCAGCGTTGTCCATTCAAATAAACTTTATACGATAATCAGGGAAATTATTCCTCATTTGTATGATCTAAGAGATCAACTTTGCAAAGGCATGGTTCCATGTTGACAGCAGGCAAACATTAGACCATTTAGAGGAAGCATCAATGTGCACCATGAAGTACCGAAACGGCCCCGTGAGGGGCTGAATTGGACCACATATGTCCCCTTGGATACGTTCCAAGAACGCGGGGATTTCATCCCTCACCTTGAGGGGCGATGGCCTAATGACTAACTTTCCCGTGGCGCATGTGGAGCATACGAAATCATCGGGATTCGGGAAGTTCTTCACGTTAACATTATGACCATGTGACTTGTTAATTATATTTCTCATCATCCTAAGTCTGGAGTGGCCTAACCTATTGTGCCAGAGGCAGAAGAGTTCAGAGCTTCTAAAAATAGTCTTGAGGGTAGTGTACACGGGCGGTGCTACTATTTTAGTGTAGTATAGCCCTGTGTCAAACGAAGGAAGCCTTTCGATAACGTGTTTACCACTTGCATCCCGCTTTGTGATGAGTAGGCACTCCTTGCCGTTTTCATCATCAGTCTCAATATGGAAACCATTAGTGCAGATGTCTCTAAAGCTCAAAAGAGTACGAGTCGACTCCGGGTACAACAACGCATCGTTAATGATCAAAGTTGTTCCCATAGGAAGTATAATAGTGGCTCGTCCGGGGCGAACTATATGCGAACTGCAGTCGGCGATTGTCATAATACTTCTCAAAGATTTTTTAATAGACTCAAAGTACTTAGTTTCTCGTAAAATGGTATGTGTGGTGGAGCTATCGGCAAGGCATGTTTCCTCCATTCGGGCGCCACACGCATTCTAAAATATGACATATAATTAATGCAATGAGGAAGAAACTACATTAAAAATAAATGCACACATTTCAGAACAAACATACTATCATGTATAAATAATGGAATAAATGAATGAAATAAATTTCATCCAATCGCCAAAGTAAAGAATAAGTTTATGCTCTCATAGAGCTTACAACCAAATCGAATTTATTGTATCAAATCACAGAATCATGATAACCAAAGAGGTATGCTAAGTAGACTCGGTGAAGAAGCCATTGACTTCAGCCGCAATCTCCATACTAGTGAGCTGATCCTCCTTAGAAATCATCTTAGAGGCAGCATCAACATCTAGTTATGGAACCGCCGGGGCGACCATGTGGTCAACCTCCATGGCAACGTGGGCGTCATTAGAGACCGCCAAAGCCGCCGTGATGGGGACCACGGGGGTCGCCTCTATGGGCGCAGCAGGGGGCGTAGAGATCATCATGGGTGCCGCCATGGGCGCCCGTGGTGCTCCCTCCTGAACCAAGGTGAGGTGCGTCTCACGCGCCTTCCGAGGCTTGTATGCATCAACGACCTCCTGTGGTGCACGACACTGGCAGGAGAAGTGCTCCACCGAGCCACACTAGAAGCAGTCCTGAGGCCTCTGCCCCCCTTGCCCAACTTTTGCTGCTTAGCCGGGGCGGAGGGTTGAGGGCCCTTCTTCTTGCCCTTGTGCCCCCTCTTCTTCTGTTGAGGCTTGCGGACTTTGAGAGCGTTCACCTCCTGGAGAGAACCCCCCCAAGTGGTTGTGTGACAAAGTTCTTTTTCAGAACCTCGTCATGCGCCTCTGCCACCTGGAGGACGCCAATCAACTCTGAATACCTCATGTAGTTGCCCTGGCGGTAGTTCCATGAGGACAAGACCGCATCAGGGTGGAAAGTGGATAGGGTTTTCTCAATCTTCTGGGTGTCGGTAATCTCAGTACCACACAACCGAAGAGTTGTACAAATCCGGTGCAGAGCCGAATTGTACTCCCCAACCGTCTTGAAGTCTACAAACCTCAGACGGATCCACTCTGCCTCTGCACGTGGCTTCACAGTGTACTTCAACCACTCAAACCACTTCTTAAGAGCCGTTCAAAGGCCAGAAGCACTCCACTCAGCCATATACTCGTCTTTCAGAGTAGGTGATAGGTGATGACGGAGAAAATGCAGAGCCTGCGCATTCTCAGTTTCAAACTTGGGATCCGTGGGGGCTAGCTGGGTCCCCTTACCGATCGCCCTCAGGAGGCTTTTGCCATGGAGAAAGATCTCGCAGTCCGAGGACCATGACAGGTAGTTCAGCCCTGTCTGGGCCAACTCAGCAAACTCCTTGTTGACAATTCCGGCCATCTGCGATTTATGCAAAAATCATGAGATTACAGCAGGTAATCTTTTGCACAAATGCGATGTTGATAAACTTATTCAATAAAAAATGACGGTCCATTATTTAAAACATGTTATTTATATGATTTACTTAGTGATTAAAAGTATTAAACAATTAATCTACAACATGTAAACTCACATATAAAATCATGTTTACAAAAGATAGCATGCTAAGCGCATTTTTACGCGAAAAATAGCCCAAAAAATTGAATTCCCAAGGCGTTTTAAAGCCTAAATATGCATTTTTAGCAAAACAGATTGTTCTAGGTACTTACCGGTGTAATCGTTCAGCAGGAAAAATTGAACGCGTAAATAGCAAAAAATCCGTTGGCTAAAAAAAGGCACATTTGGGTCGACGGCCCATTTACAGCGCACCAATAGGCCTCTGCCCTTTTTTATGGAGGAACCCAGTCCCATGGCCTCTGTCCATCCAGGCCCAGCAAAACCGCGCCAGGCCGGCCTAGGGCATTGCACTGCCCACCAGGGGGCGACGCTAGGGTTGCCCTAGCGCCCAAGCAACGCTGTGGCGGCGGCGGTCAAGCCGGCCAGCAGGGCGCGACGGCCGTCCCGGACAGCGGGGCAGGCTGCAGTACGCAAAGGCGGCTGGTTAACCGGCGAGCGAGGCGGCCGCCCCGCGCGAGCCGGGTGCGAGCGAGGCACGACACGGGAGCGTGGCGGCATGGCCAGCGATGCGTGGTGGCGGACCACAAAGCGCGGCGACGACACGAAGCCACGACGCGCAGCGACCATGGCCAGGCCAGCGCGCGTCGTGGTGGCGGCCTACAGCCGGGCGGCGACTAGTGGGGCCTCGGTCAGCAGGGCACGCAGCTCGGCGTCAGCAGGATGCGGCGGCGGCAGCCAGCGACGCGGCGCCGGCAACCAGCGGGGTCGCTGCCAGTGCACGGGCATGCGTACGTCTCGGGGTTCCTAGTCGTCATCGTGTTCATCGGGAATATCGACGGCGCATGGCATAGCTGGTGCGTTGCGGCGGTACCGTGACCATCTGGATCACGATCTGTATCGACTCCCGTATAGTGTAGTCAACAAGTCTCTCGTGATCCAAGAACATCGACATTGGTCGGTGATGTATTCGTCAGCCAGTTCTTCGGAGAGAAATCCACACCATAGGTAGATTTATCCGAAAAATAAACTAACCAAAAAAACGGAATCGCAGTAATGAGAGGAATCCATTTTTGCAAAAGTGGAGATCAAATCTTATACCTCCGCGGGATCGATGAAATCCTGCGTGATGCAGGCTTGATGCAGGCTTGACGGAGAGTTGATGGAGCGAAGCATGCTGATAACGTGTTCCGCAACTCCGCCGGTGAGTCCGGTCCGAGGTTGTGGAGCAAGAGCGAGCGTCATAGACGAAGTAGTCAAACACGCAAAAGTAGATGAACACAGGGAGGTATGAAGGTGACTATCTTTATTAATCAACGATCAACTGTTACAATGATTGCTCCTCGTCTCTTTATATAGGGGTAAAGGGTCAAGGGATAAGTACCCACTTAACGTAACGTGTGGAACCGGGAGGGGCTATCTGATCTCTACTACACAACCTTCTTCTTGTAGACATTGTTGGGCCTCCAAGTGCAGAGGTTTGTAGGACAGTAGAAAATTCCATCAAGTGGATGACCTAAGGTTTATCAATCCGTGGGAGGCGTAGGATGAAGATGGTCTCTCTCAAACAACCCTACAACCAAATAACAAAGAGTCTCTTGTGTCCGCACACAACCAATACAATGGTAAATTGTATAGGTGCACTAGTTCGGCGAAGAGATGGTGATACAAGTGCAATATGGATGGTAGATAAAGGTTTTTGTAATCTGAAAATATAAAAACAACAAGGTAGCAAGTGGTAAAAGTGAGCCCAAACGGTATTGCAATGCGTTGAAACCAGGCCTAGGGTTCATACTTTCACTAGTGCAAGTTCTCTCAACAATAATAACATAATTGGATCATATAACTATCCCTCAACATGCAACAAAGAGTCACTCCAAAGTCACTAATAGCGGAGAACAAATGAAGAGATTATGTAGGGTACGAAACCACCTCAAAGTTATCCTTTCTGATTGATCTATTCAGGAGTCTGTAGTAAAATAACATGAAGCTATTCTTTCCGTTCAATCTATCCTAGAGTTCGTACTAGAATAACACCTTAAGACACAAATCAACCAAAACCCTAATGTCACCTAGATACTCCAATGTCACCTCAAGTATCCGTGGGTATGATTATACGATGTGCATCTCACAATCTTAGATTCATCTATTCAACCAACACAAAGAACTTCAAAGAGTGCCCCAAAGTTTCTACCGGAGAGTCAAGATGAAAACGTGTGCCAACCCCTATGCATAAGTTCACGAGGTCACGAAACTTGCAAGTTGATCACCAAAACATACATCAAGTGTTCTCAAATCCTTGAAGACCCAATCCGATAAGATAACTTCAAAGAGAAAACTCAATTCATGACAAGGAGATAGAGGGGGAGAAACATCATAAGATCCAACTATAATAACAAAGCTCACGATACATCAAGATCGTGCCGAATCAAGAACACGAGAGAGAGAGATCAAACACATAGCTACTGGTACATACCCTCAGCCCCGAGGGTGAACTACTCCCTCCTCGCCATTTAGAGCGCCGGGATGATGAAGATGGCCACTGGAGTGGGATTCCCCCTCCGGCAGGGTGCCGGAATGGGTCTAGATTGGTTTTCGGTGGCTACATAGGCTTGCGGCGGCGGAACTGCCGATCTAGGTTTCTTTCTAAAAGTTTGGGTATATATAAGAGGTGTTGGAGTCAGGAACAAGTCAGGGGGGGTCCCTGAGGCGGCCACTAGATAGCGGGCGCGCCCCCACCCTCATGGTGGACTCAAGACTCCTCTGGTCCATCTCCGGTACTTCGTGGGCTTCTTCTAGCCCAAAAACAATCTCCGTGAAATTTCGGGTCAATTGGACTCCGTTTGGTTTTCCTTTTCTGCGATACTCAAAAACAAAAGAAAAAACAGAAACTGGCACTGGACTCTAGGTTAATAGGTTAGTCCCAAAAATCATATAAAATAGCATATGAATGCATATAAAACATCCAAGGTTGATAATATAATACCATGGAACAATCAAAAATTATAGATACATTGGAGACGTATCAAGTATCCCCAAGCTTAATTCCAACTCGTCCTCGAGTAGGTAAATGATAAAAATAGAATTTTTGATGTGGAATGCTACCTAACATATTTATCCATGTAATTCTATTTATTGTGGCAAGAATATTCAGATCTGAAAGATTCAAGATAAAAGTTTAATATTGACATAAAAATAATAATACTTCAAGCATACTAACAAAGTAATCATGTCTTCTCAAAATAACATGGCCAAAGAAAGCTATCCCTACAAAATCATATAGTCTGGCTATGCTCTATCTTCATCACACAAAATATTTAAATCATGCACAACCCCGATGACAAGCCAAGCAATTGTTCCATACTTTTGATGTTCTCAAACTTTTTCAATCTTCACGCAATACATGAGCGTGAGCCATGGACATAGCACTATAGGTGGAATAGAATGGTTGTTATGAAGAAGACAAAAAGGAGAAGATAGTTTCACATCAACTAGGCGTATCAACGGGTTATGGAGATGCCCATCAATAGATATCAATGTGAGTGAGTAGGGATTGCCATGCAACGGATGCACTATAGCTATAAGTGTATGAAAGCTCAAAAGGAAACTAAGTGGGTGTGCATCCAACTCGCTTGCTCACGAAGACCTAGGGCATTTTGAGGAAGCCCATCATTGGAATATACAAGCCAAGTTCTATAATGAAAGATTCCCACTACTATATGAAAGTGACAACATAGGAGACTCTCTATCATGAAGATCATGGTGCTACTTTGAAGCAAAAGTGTGGTAAAAGGATAGTAGCATTGCCCCTTCTCTCCTTTTCTCTTTTTTTTGTTTTTTTGTTTTTTTGGGCCTTTTTTATGGCCTCTTTTTTCTCTCTTTTTTTTATTTTTCGTCCGGAGTCTCATCCCGACTTGTGGGGGAATCATAGTCTCCATCATCCTTTCCTCACATGGGACAATGCTCTAATAATGATGACCATCACACTTTTATTTACTTACAACTCAAGAATTACAACTCGATACTTAGAACAAAATATGACTCTATATGAATGCCTCCGGCGGTGTACCGGGATGTGCAATGAATCAAGAGTGACATGTATGAAAGAATAATAAGTGGTGGCTTTGCCACAAATATGATGTCAACTACATGATCATGCAAAGCAATATGACAATGATGGAGCGTGTCATAATAAACGGAACGGTGGAAAGTTGCATGGCAATATATCTCGAGGCTATGGAAATGACATAATAGGTAGGTATGGTGGCTGTTTTGAGGAAGATATATGGTGGGTTTATGGTACCGGCGAAAGTTGCGCGGTACTAGAGAGGCTACCAATGGTGGAAGGGTGAGATTGCATATAATCGATGGACTCAACATTAGTCATAAAGAACTCACATACTTATTGCAAAAATCTATTAGTTATTGAAACAAAGTAATACGCACATGCTCCTAGGGGGACATATTGGTAGGAAAGGACCATCGCTCGTCCCCGACCGCCACTCATAAGGAAGACAATCAAAAAATAAATCATGCTCTGACTTCATCACATAACGGTTCACCATACGTGCATGCTACGGGAATCACAAACTTTAACACAAGTATCTCTCAAATTCACAACTACTCAACTAGCATGACTCTAATATCACCATCTTCATATCTCAAAACAATCATCAAGTATCAAACTTCTCATAGTATTCAATGCACTTTATATGAAAGTTTTTATTATACCCATCTTGGATGCCCATCATATTAGGACTAAATTCATAACCAAAGAAAATTACCATGCTGTTCTAAAAGACTCTTAAAATAATATAAGTGAGGCATGAGAGTTCATCTATTTCTTCAAAATAAAACCACCGTCGTTCTCTAAAAGATATAAGTGAAACACTAGAGCAAACGACAAACTACTCCGAAAGATATAAGTGAAGATCAATGAGTAGTTGAATAATTATGTAACTATATGAAGACTCTCTAACATTTAATAATTTCAGATCATGGGATATTATTCAAATAGCAAGCAAAAAATAAAATAAAATAAAATGGCGCTCTAAGCAAAACACATATCATGTGGTGAATCAAAATATAGCTCCAAGTAAGGTTACCGATGAACGAAGACGAAAGAGGGGATGCCATCCGGGGCATCCCCAAGCTTAGGCTCTTGGTAGTCCTTGAATATTACCTTGGGGTGCCTTCGGCATCCCCAAGCTTAGTCTCTTGCCACTCCTTATTCCATAGTCCATCGAATCTTTACCCAAAACTTGAAAACTTCACGACACAAAACTCAACAGAAAACTCGTAAGCTCCGTTCGTATAAGAAAATAAACCACCACTTTTGGTACTATTGTGAACTCATTCTAAATTCATATTGGTGTAATATCTACTATATTACAACTTCTCTATGGTTCATACCTGTAACACCCCGGACATAACCTACCATATTTGTAAATCCGACTCTTGCCATTTTCGGCTTTAAGTTATGAGATTCCCTTCATTGGTTGGGTTTTTGTCTTCGTTTTGCATTTTGTTCATGTCATGCATTTCATATCATGTCATCATGTGCATCGCATTTGCATTCGTGTTCGTCTCATGCATCCGAGCTTTTCCCCGTTGCCCGTTTCGCAATCCGACACTCCCACATGCACCGGCGCACCCCTCTTGTCTCTTTTCATGAGCGGGTGTTAAACGTTCTCGGAATGGGCCGAGATTTGTCAAGTGGCCTTGGTACACCACAGGTAGACTGCCTGTCAAATTTCGTTCCATTTGGAGTCCGTTTGATACTCTAACGGTTAACCGGGTAACCGCGAAGGCCAGTTATGTGTTGCAGCCCAACACCCCTCCAAAACTGCCCAATAACCCATCTAAACCATCTCCATGTCCTTCCTCGTCAGATCACGATCGTGTGGGCGAAAACTACACCTTATTTGGACACTCCA
This sequence comes from Triticum urartu, assembly GCF_003073215.2. Classification (NCBI taxonomy): domain Eukaryota; kingdom Viridiplantae; phylum Streptophyta; class Magnoliopsida; order Poales; family Poaceae; genus Triticum; species Triticum urartu. Next base: position 282,215,897 of record NC_053025.1, read on the forward strand.
AACTCCCTCTACCTATAAATATGTGTCTCCCTCCGATTTTCCCGCAGTCCAAACCCTAGAAATTATCCCTGCCGCTGCCGGACATGTCCGCCACCCACCGGACGAGATCTCGCCGCCGCCCATAGCCACTCACCACCGCCACGTGGCCTCCGCCACGTGGCCTCCGCCACCGCCCGCCGCCGCCGGCCCGCCAGGCCCGTGCGGGGCCCTCCTCGGCCCGCGCCCCGCCGCCACCGCGACCCGGCCGCCCAAGCCCCGTCACCGCGTCTTCTCCGCTGCGTCGCCCCACTTCCTCACCACGCCGCTGCCGCCGAGCTCCTCCGCGCCTCCCGTCTCCCTCCGCGCCTCCCTCGCCATCCGCCATCCTCCGCACCGTCCGCCGTCGCCCTCACCTTCTCCGGCGACTCCCGCTCCCTCTCTGGCCGCCACGCGCCTCGCCGGAGTCGCCTCGCCATCGCCAGAGCTGGGGTGGACCAGATCCACCCATCCATCGAACCAAACGCGCCCCGTCGATCCGGATCTCTCCGTCCCGGAACCACCTCGTCCCGCGTTGACTTTCGCGGAGGTGGATTTTCCACTAAGTCCCGAATCTCTGTATATTTTCATGCTTACTTCATCATGTCGTATCTCGGTGACCGTAGCTCGAAATGATGCATATGATATGTAGAATTGTTTGTCTCGTTGAGATCTTCACGTTTGAAGCATTTCCATGCATGATTCTGTGCATTATGGTGCCATTTTCATTGATGCAAGAGTGCTATAAACTGGTAACTGCTGTTACTTATCATATCATGGTGATTTGTCATTTTTGTCACATTTGATGTGTGCATCGTATGTGATTGAGGTCTACATCTGTTTTCAACTACAACATTCCATCTTTACAGGGGTGCTTGTATTGTATTTTTTTGGTCTATGTGGTGACTAGCACAAGCATGCAATTTAGCCTCCGCAATGTTGCTGTTTTCAGGGACTTAGGATTTTGCTAAGTCCTTTTCCTGCTGTTATTTTGATGCCATGTAAACATGATGCTACCGTGAGACCCATGCTTGTTTTGAGATACTCCAGTAAGGATGTTTTGAACATGTGGTTATGCTCTATCCATCCATGCCCCTGTTTGCAATGATAGAGTTGTCTAGAATGTCTTGTTCTTGCTCTACTTTTGCTATAAAATGTTCCTGGCAGAATGTTACCATGTTAATCAATTTTTCCATGGTCGTTGCTAGTGATCCATGCATCCTATGAACTTGCTATTGCCATGGTTAGCTTCATGAACATGTTATCTTGCTATTGGTAGGCTTATATTGTCATGAAATGCTTTGTAATGAGTGGTTTGAGCTTGCAAAGTTGCTATCATAATTCTGTTTATGACATGCTCTGTTTTTCTGCTAAGTCTGAAACTGTTAATAAAACTTGCTATGTTTACATGGGTGCCATCAAATCTTCTGTGCCTTTTTGGCTCATGTTCAGTAAGGGACTTTTGATCTATGCATTTAGTAGAATCACGTCATGCCTTTTTTTCTATGATATGTTCCTGTAGCATGTTGTTTTTTTGCTCTAAACATTGCTTCCTGATGTTATTTTTGACATGTTAGTATTTTCACTAAGTCTGTGAAGGTGATATCTTTTGCACTTTTGCCATGCTTGTTTGAACCTGTTCTAGTGGGATTTAGCCGTAGCTCAGTGTTCATGTTTTGTCAAGCATCTCTTGTACATCACTGCCATATGCTTTGTTGCTATGTTGGAGTGTAGTAGCTTAGTTTCTTGTTGCATTCTAGATGGCATCGTGCTGTTAATCGTAGTTTTGCGTCATTTTTGTGATGCTTGCCATTTGCAAACTGTGCATTCGTTTCCGGTGATCTTTATATCGATTTCAACCGAAATCATCTCATCTTTCCAGCGGCATACTTTTTTTTGCCAAGTTGATGCCTTAATCATTCTTTCCCTTCCGGAGCACGCATGTGCATTGCATATCATGTCTTGCATATCATGCCATGTATTGCATCATGTTGCTTGTGCATTGCACCGTGATTGATTGTTGTTCCATTGCTTGTGTTCTTGCTTTGGGTAGAGCCGGGAGACGAGTACGTGACCGAGGAACCTGTTGAGTACGCTAATGAGGATCAAGCTTTTTACAACTCTGAGAACTTTGTAGGCAAGATGACCATATCCTCGAAATCACTTCTATCTTTGCTTGCTAGTTGTTCGCTCTATCGCTATGCCGCACTACCTACCACTTGCTTTATCATGCCTCCCATATTGCCATGTCAAGCCTCTAACCCACCTTTCCTAGCAAATCATTGTTTGGCTATGTTACCGCTTTTGCTCAGCCCCTCTTATAGCGTTGCTAGTTGCAGGTGAAGTTGAAGTTTGTTCCATGTTGGAACATGGATATTGTTGGGATATCATTATTATATCTTTTTTACCTTAATGCATCTATATACTTAGTAAAGGGTGGAAGGCTCGGCCTTATGCCTGGTGTTTTGTTCCACTCTTGCCACCCTAGTTTCCGTCATACTGGTGTTATGTTCCTTGATTTTGCGTTCCTTACGCGGTTGGGTGTTATGGGAACCCCTTGACAGTTCACCTTGAATAAAACTCCTCCAGCAAGGCCCAACCTTGGTTTTAACATTTGCCACCTAAGCCTTTTCCCTTGGGTTCCATGGACTCAAGGGCCATATTTATTTTAAACCCCCGGGCCAGTGCTCCTCTGAGTGTTGGTCCAAACTAGAGCTCCTTGCAGCGCCACCTCGGGGAAATTTGAGGGTTGGTTTTAGTTGTACAGATTGCTCATCCGGTGTGCCCTGAGAACGAGATATGTGCAGCTCCTATCGGGATTTGTTGGCACAGTCGGGTGGTCTTGCTGGTCTTGTTTTACCATTGTCGAAATGTATTGTAACCGGGATTCCGAGGCTGATCGAGTCTTCCCGGGAGAAGGAATATCCTTCGTTGACCGTGAGTGCTTGTGATGGGCTAAGTTGGGACACTCCTGCAGGGTATAAACTTTCGAGAGCCGTGCCCGTGGTTATGTGGCAGATGGGAATTTGTTAATATCCGGTTGTAGAGGACTTGATACTTAACTTTATTAAAATGAATCAACCGCGTGTGTGGCCGTGATGGTCTCTTTTCGGCGGAGTCCGGGAAGAGAACATGGTCTCGGCCTCTCGGGTCATGCTTGAACATAAGTAGCTTCAGGATCACTTCTTGATCACTTATAGCTTCTCGACCGTGCGTTGCTTATCTTCTCGCTCTTATTTGCGTAAGTTAGCCACCATATATGCTAGTGCTTGCTGCAGTTCCACCTCACTACCCCATTCCTACCCATAAGCTTAAATTGTCTAGATCTCGCGGGTGTGAGATTGCTGAGTCCTCGTGACTCATGGTGTGATGCCCCGAGACCGATGCGCCAGGTGTCTTCCAGTTATTCGCCACCGTTGCCATGTCATTCGCTTGCATGTTGCATCTTGTCATGTCATCATGTGCATTGCATCATCATGTTTTCAAAACTTGCATCCGTCCCGTTCCCCCAGTTCCGTCCGTTGTCCGTTCTGAGCCCAGACACACTTGCACGCGCCCGCGGCATGTCCGAAATAGTATTTAATAAGTGGCCAGAAAATGTTCACGGAATGGGTTGAAAGTTGGCATGCAGTGTTGTTATGTTGTTAGTAGGTCGCCTGCCAAGTTTCATCGCATTCGGAATCCGTTTGATGCCCAACGGTTAAATATAGCGGCAGTAGTAGCCGGTCTATCGTCGGACGTTTTCGGTCTCCGGAAACAGTCGCCGGGCCCCTCTCTCTTCTTTTCTCTCAGCTCGAGCCCTTCTACACAGCCCACTACCTCTCACCGTCAGGCCCTACCTAAACTCTCTTGTCAGCCCGCGGCCCTCCTCGCACACGTCCGAAAGCTGTCCCGGACCCGACCCGGACAGTCGTCACCGTTGGGTCCAGATCATCCCCAAACATCTACAAAACGTCTCCGTTTTGTTAATTGGACTTCTTAACATATTTTTTCTCGACCGTATGATTTCGATCGGAGGGACTCGATAGCTCCTAAACTTTTTTCCCCTACCTATATCTGAGCCTAACCCTAATCGTAGGATGTCCCATCCGTCCATTCCGCCCGCCGCCGCCAGCCCACCTGGTCTCCTCCTCGGCTTCCTCACCGAGCCAACCACCATCCATCCCGATCCACCCCCTCTAACCAAAGCCTTCGACTGCCTTCCATGTTTTCCACGCCACCAAAAAAGATCATCAGCAACAGCAGCCACCAGGCCATCCCCGTCGCCCTACCCCTTCTTCCCATTTCCTTATCCTCCTCTCTCTCACTCCCCCTTGTCTCGCCAGAGCAAGCACCCGGAGAAGTCAGTCCCTTCTTCCCCGCGCCACTGAACCCATTCGGCGCCGCACCCGAGCTCCTCCCGCTCGATCTAGGGCCTCCCCCGCGCTGTCGGACCCCTTCTCTGCCCGCCTCGTCGCCGGTGAGCCTCACCACCATCGACGGCCGAAGCCCTAGAAAACTCGTCGCCGACCCCCTGCTTCTTCGGCCCCAGTAGGAGACAAGCCACCGTCCATGGCCTTGCCGCTGTGCCCTATTTCTTCCTCCTCCTCGAGGAGATGCCCACGCCTTGAGCACCAGCGATCTGAGGCCGCCTTCTACAGTCCGTCGTCGCCGGAGCTCCTAATCACCAGCAGGTTGCCGCACCTTCTCCTCCGTCCTTTCGCCGGTGTCCCCTTTGGATCCCGCCGCCAGAGCCCCATCCCCGCTGCTCCTCGCTGGCGTCTTCTTCCTGGTCGCTGTCAACGCCGGGTCGGGCCTCTGCTTCAGCAGAGAAGGAGGTCGCCCATGTCTCGCCGCCAGGACGCCGCCTCTACCTCGACCCCCGCCCGGATTCGCGCCGCTCCGCCGCCACGTCTCCGGCCCCTGCCCACCGGAGCTGCGTCTCCCTGTGCCCGCAACCGCGTCGCGCCTCTGCTTTGTTCGAGCAGAGGAGCTCGTCTGACACTGCTCCAAATGGTCTTCATTGACTCGGGTCCAGACGATCGCCAGATCACAACCAGATCCACCGGCCTGCTGCTTCCACCGCCTTGGGCCAAGGCCCACTGGGTGAGAATCCCCACTGTGCACTGTTGGCCCATTGTGAGCACAGCCCAACCCATCTTTGTTCGGCCTGATGTGTTTTTTCCCCTGCTACGAATTTATTCTTTATCCAGAGTTTACCTGTTTTACAGAAAAGTCCCTAGTCTTCATGCATATCCTAACTAATTAACCGTGCATCAGATTAAAACAAACTTTATATGTAAAATGTCTAGAATTTTGTCTACATTAATAATATGCCACTTTCATCCATGTTTGAAATGCTTAAAATGCTGTTTGTTTAAATTTTCTCAAATGCCATGTTAAAATGTTTTAATTCCTAACTAAATAACCGTAGCTCCAAACCTAACAAACTTTATATGTAAATGGGGTAGAATTTTTCCTAGTTTAACATGGTGACATTGCTTTGCATGTTTAACAACCCTAAAATTGTGTTTAGGGCAGAACAGTACCAAACCTTAAAACATGCACATGGGGATTTACCGGAATTGTTGTTCGTTGTTTTCGGCCTCATTTAAACTTGCCTAGATAGGTAGTTTTGTTTTGCTTCACCCCTTGCCATGTTAATCAACATTTAATCTTGTTGGGTACATAAACAAGAGAGAACTAAATAACTTGAATGTGGTGTTTCGTCAATATGCAACGGAGTTGCATATTGAGCTCCACTTAATTTGTAGGATTGCTTGTGCACTTTGCCATGCCATGCATATTTAAACCGGACATGCATCATACTTGGTTGTGCATCATGCCATGTTTATGTGGTGGTTGTTTACTATGTTGTTTGCTTCTTTCCGGTGTTGCTTCTTTGGGTTAGTTCCGATAACGTCGCGTTTGTGAGGATTCGTTCGACTTCGTCCGTTTGTCTTCTTCATGGACTTGTTCTTATTCCTTGCGGGATCTCAGGCAAGATGACCATACCCTCGAAATCACTTCTATCTTTGCTTGCTAGTTGCTCGCTCTATTGCTATGCCTATGCCGCGATACCTACCACATGCTTTATCATGCCTCCCATATTGCCATGTCAAGCCTCTAACCCACCTTGTCCTAGCATACCGTTGTTTGGCTATGTTACCGCTTTGCTCAGCCCCTCTTATAGCGTTGCTAGTTGCAGGTGAAGATTGGAGGTTGTTCCTTGTTGGAACATGTTTATTGCTAGGATATCACAATATATCTTATTTACTTAATGCATCTATATACTTGGTAAAGGGTGGAAGGCCCGGCCTTATGCCTGGTGTTTTGTTCCACTCTTGCCGCCCTAGTTTCCGTCATAACGGTGTTATGTTCCTTGATTTTGCGTTCCTTACGCGGTTGGGTTATAATGGGAACCCCTTGACAGTTCGCCTTGAATAAAACTCCTCCAGCAAGGCCCGGTTTTACCATTTGCCACCTAAGCCTTTTTCCCTTGGGTTCTGCAGACTCAAGGATCATCTTTATTTCAACCCCCCCGGGCCAGTGCTCCTCTGAGTGTTGGTCCAAACTAGAGTCCTTTGCAGCGCCCCCTCAGGGAAACTCGAGGTTTGGTTTTAGCTGTACGGAGCGCTCATCCAGTGTGCCCTGAGAAAGAGATATGTGCAGCTCCTATCGGGATTTGTCGGCACATCTGGGTGGCTTTGCTGGTCTTGTTTTACCATTGTCGAAATGTCTTGTAACCGGGATTCCGAGGCTGATCGGGTCTTCCCGCTAGAAGGAATATCCTTCGTTGACTGTGAGAGCTTGTGATGGGCTAAGTTGGGACACCCCTGCAGGGATTTGAACTTTCAAAAGCCGTGCCCGCGGTTATGGGCAGATGGGAATTTGTTAATGCCCGGTTGTAGAAAACTTTACACTTAATTTAATTAAAATGCATCAACCGCGTGTGTAGACGTGATGGTCCCTTCTCGGCAGGGTCCGGGAAGTGAACACGGTGTTGGAGTTATGCTTGAACGTAAGTAGTTTTAGGATCACTTCTTGATCATACTTTCTCGAACGTGCCTTGCCTTCTCTTCTCGCTGTCATTTGCGTAAGTTAGCCACCATATATGCTAGTGCTTGCTGCAGGTCCACCTCATACCTTTACCTACCTAGAAGCTTAAATAGTCTTGATCGCGAGGGTGTGAGATTGCTGAGTCCCCGTGACTCACAGTTTACTTCCAAAACCAGCTTGCAGGTGCCGTTGAACCGTGCAGGTGACGCAACCCAGCTCTAGGAGGAGCTCGATGAAGATGAAGATCGTGTTTGTTGTGTTGTTTCGTTTCCAGTTGATCAGTAGTGGAGCCCAGTTGGGACGATCGGGGATCTGTAGCATTAGGGGTAGTCTTCTTTTCTTTTGGTTCCGTAGTCGGACCGTGATTGTATCTGGTTGATGTAATGCTTTATTCATGTATTGTGTGAAGTGGCGATTGTAAGCCAACTCTGTACCTCTTTCTTATTCAGTACATGGGATGTGTAAAGATTACCCCTCTTGCGACATGCCTTCAATGCGGTTATGCCTCTAAGTCGTGCTCCGACACGTGGGAGATATAGCCGCACCGAGGGTGTTACAAGTTGGTATCAAATCCTTCCCCGACTTAGGAGCCCCCTACTTGATCGAATCGTTGGCGTTGTTGAGTCTAGAAAAATGTTTTGAGTCTTATAGGATTGTATATATCGGAGAGTAGGATTCTTTTTACTCCTCGGTCCCTTCGTCGCTCTGGTGAGGCATCCTGACGTAGAGTTTTGACTCTTCTCTTCTCAAATTTTCACGAATTTTTTTAGGATCACGCGGATATCTTGGAATCGTTTCGATGGTTTTGTGACGAGAACATTGTTCTTGGTGCCTCCTGTCATTTAGGGGTTGTGGTAGTGTCCTGGGAGTTGAGCTCCGAGGTGTTGTCGTCACAATTTTATCGTTGCAGTTGTGGAATACCTGACTTTCGCCGACATCGAAAATCTCTTTTATGCAGTTGTTGGTGAGATAACCTCGACGCCACCCAGCACTGGGGCGGGAGTTCGGGAGTATTGCCATAACTCGTATAATGGATGCTTTTCGAAGGTTGAGGTAATTGATTCCGAAGGTGTTTTGGTTATGTGTTGAAGGATGGATACATCTGGATGTAGGATTTGCTAGTTTTGGGTGAGATATTATGCTTCCCCTGTATCCCCAAGACCTGATTACATAACCGGAAAATTTCGGGAGTTTATATGTGGGAATTCAAGTAGCTCTTAGGATACCTTTCCGACAGATGTATGATATGAAATTGGGGTTCGACGTCTAGTGGTCCGCCTATCCACGGTTGGTTTTATAGTGGTCTCGTTCTGTCTTAAAGAGGTCTTGGCTATGCTGACTCGGGGACGCTTCGTATGTCATGTGCACTGCCTTGTACATGATGGTGCTGTACGTCGAGCCCGTGTAGGCCCCACCACGAAAACTTCGGACGAAATCTCTATCATTTGTTTGTTCTAGCTTATTTTGCAAGCTAATCCTTTGTTTTGTGTTGAGTTGTGGTATTCGAGTTGCTTCAATGCCAAATGTTGATTCCATACCTTTCCTAAGTGGTGTTCTCACATTATCTATGTGAATGTTAATCCTTCTTGATCATTGAGATTGTCATCTAAATTCCTTCTATACCGGCGTCGTTCTCTTCAAGTGGAACCGATCATTTCAACATTTGCAAGATCCAATCTCAGTTCTTCTCAACGGCGTTCATTTCATTCGTCCCAAGCTGCCTTTATTTTTCCCCCCCCCCCCCCCCTTTTTTTTTCAAGGACTAAGATTCCTTATTCAACTATCCATTTTATTCATGTGAAGTCTCTCCATTCTTTTCAATCAACGTTCTTACCCGGTGATTTCTCGTGGAGATGCTCAGAAGCTTCAAGTTCATCTTTCTTCGTTCTTTTCTTCTCCGGTGGTTTCAATTCAAGCTTTTGGTGTTGATCATATCCTTTAACTCATTTCAAATGTTTTCTATGCCGGTGCTCCCTATTATCATTCCACTTCTCGCTATTCAATTGTTCCGGAGTGCTGAAGATATCTCGAGGTTGTGATCTCATTCAAGCCATTTAATTCAACCGGTGCAATCTCTCCTTCAAATCGTTCAACGGTGTTTCTTTTGAGTGGGCCCTAACCCACAGGTCTTTTCCCAGGATCTTACCTGACTCTTCTAATCTTCCCGGAGTTATTCGCAAATTCATTTCAAAGCTTGACGTAAGAATGAATCATCTTCAGTCAAATGTCTTTCCCCAAGATCTTTCACATTCTTATCACCGTTGGCTCAACCTTTCTATCCATCATCCCGGAGTATCTCAACAATTTGGTGGTGTTTCTCGTCGTAATTCTCAGATTTTTGAAGACCGAAGAAGAGTTTTCCTCCATATCTTGCTCCATTCTCTTCAAGATTCATGGTTCAAGTTGATGCCATCCTCTCATAATTGTTTTCGATTGTGAGAATTCTTTTCACCCATCTGGAGCATTTCATGAGTTGTTTTCCATTTCTTTCCTCTAAAGGCCATCTTTTCAAATATTATTCATTCCAGCTTTCAGCTCTCGTTATCCAAATCTGACCGGTGCATCGTTCAAGTGATCTCTAATGAGCTTGTGATCTTTCGTTCTTTAATTCTTATCGGTGATTCATCCCTTTACTTCGTTCATTTTCAATTCTTACGGTGGTTCGTTCAAGAATCTTTTCCTCTTATAATCATCAATTCATTTGTGTTTCTCAAGTTCTACCGGTAGATCGTTGAAGACCTTCTCAAGTTTGCTCTATATCTATCTTAATCCTTTTCAACGAGAATAAGTAGTATGCCAAATCCGTTTCTTGTCATCAATTTAAATTGGTGAAGGATAAGCATAATGTAATTCTTATTCTTGTTTCATCCAAGTGATTAATTCATTTATTCCGGAGGTTCATCATATCACATTCTCGATTTGAGATGCTTTATCTTTTCTTTTTCCAAGAGTTCCAAGCTCTCATAGTTATATCACCGCGGAGATCCATCTAATCATTGAAAAGCTTCAATCTTATCCTTGTCATCCTTCACTTCTTTGTGATCATTCTTTTTACCGGAGTTCTTCATGGAGACTCTACATGATGGTTCTTAAAGGATTTAATTCCTTCTTGAAGTGTTCATCAAGATTCTTTTCAGAGGAGCTCAAGTATTCTTCATCTTGCATTCCAAAATGCAATTCCTTCTACCTTATCATCTGAAGTGGTGTTATGTCATTGTTGATATTTTCCCTTCGTGTTTCATGATTCATAGGTTTTCAAGAGTGACATATCTAAATCCATCATTTTCTGTTCGCTCAAGACATCTTTTCAACCAATCAACCTCTTCATTGGATTTATCTTGGGTTATATTTCACCTAAAGCTTTCCCTAAGAATTTGGCTATTTATGGTGCTTATAAATGACCCAAGTTCTTCATAGAGTGACGGGTTGTCACCTCATAGTTTTGAGATGTATTCCATAAGACCATATCAAGTTTTTTGCTTTTCGTTGTTGATAATCCAACAACTCCAGTCCAGCATTTGTTGTAAGCATGCTCTCTCAAGATCTTGTTTTCTCGTTCATTCCATTCCATTCTTATTTTCTTCCGGAGGCATTGCGATGTAGCTCTCTTCGACCCATCATCTTGGTTTGTCAAGATCATGTTCTTTCCTTTGCTTATCCATTTACCGGAGTGTCATGTCCTCCTTTCAAGTTCTTTGCAACTTATCAAGTTTTCCTTATCCTTTCAGTCGGAGGGCTGTCCAAAATATATCATTCTATTTCCTTCTCTATCTTGTTTTAACTGGAGTGTTGTGGCTATCATTCCTCTTCTAACCGGAGTCTCATCCAAGTGCTTTCATTTTGCCAAGTTCAAATTATTGCCTTCCATTTCCAACCATAGTGTTGTCGTATTTGATCTTTATCGTTCCTTGTACATCTCATTTCAAGCGGAGTACTTCTTGTCCATTGCAACAATTTTCTTACGTCTTTCAACCTACAAGGTTCTAGTAATGTTCCTTGTTCCTCTTTTCTAACAGAGTGTTTTCAACTTTGTTCATCTTCGTTGTATTCTTTCTTTCAATTTATTCAACCTCTCAAGGTTTTCTTTGGTTTCATCGTTTGTCAAAGAAGCAACTTAGCTTTACCTCACCTCTTCCTCTTCCTTTTCCCTCAGGTGCCATTCCTAGGATCTCGGGTCGAGATCCTCTCGTAGTGGTGGAGTGTTGTGACGCCCCGAGACCGATGCTCCATGTGTCTTCCAGTTATTCACCGCCGTTGCCATGTCATTCGCTTGCGTGTTGCATCTTGTCATGTCATCATGTGCATTGCATCATCATGTTTTCAAAACTTGCATCTGTCCTATTCCCCCAGTTCGGTCCGTTGTCCGTTCTGAGCCCAGACACACTTGCACGCGCCCGCGGCATGTCCGAAATAGTATTTTATAAGTGGCCAGAAAATGTTCTCGGAATGGGTTGAAAGTTGGCATGTAGTGTTGTTATGTTGTTAGTAGGTCGCCTGCCAAGTTTCATTGCATTCGGAGTCCGTTTGACGCCCCAACAGTTAAATATAGCGGTAGTAGTAGCCGGTCTATGTCGGACGTTTTCGGTCTCTGGAAACAGTCACCGGGCCTCTCTCTCTCTTCTTTTCTCTCAGCTCGAGCCCTTCTGCATAGCCCACTACCTCTCACCGTCAGGCCCTACCTAAACTCTCTTGTCAGCCCGCGACCCTCCTCGTGCACGTCCGAAAGTTGTCCCGGACCCGACCCGGACAGTCGTCACCGTTGGGTCCGGATCATCCCCAAACATCTACAAAACGTATCCATTTTGTTAATTGGACTTCCTAACATATTTTTTCTCGACCGTCTGATTTCGATCGGAGGGACTCGGTAGCTCCTAACCTTTTTCCCCTACATATATCTGAGCCTAACCCTAATCGTAGGATGTCCCATCCGTCCATTCCGCCCGCCGCCGCCAGCCCACCTGGTCTCCTCCCCGGCTTCCTCACCAAGCCAACCACCATCCATCCCGATCCACCCCTCCAACCAGAGCCTCCGACCGCCTTCCATGTTTCCCCCGCCACAAAAAAAGATCACCAGCAGCAGCAGCCACCAGGCCATCCCCGTCGCCCTACACCTTCTTCCCGTTTCCTTCTCCTCCTCTCTCTCACCCCCTTGTCTCACCAGAGCAAGCACCCGGAGCAAGTCAGGCCCTTCTTCCCCACGCCGCTGAGCCCGTTCGGCGCCGCACCCGAGCTCCTCCCACTTGATCCAGGGCGTCCCCCGCGCTGTCGGACCCCTTCTCCGCCCGCCTCGTCGCCGGTGAGCCTCACCACCATCGACGGCCGAAGCCCCAGAAAAGCCGACCCCCCTGCTTCTTCGGCCCCAGCAGGAGACAAGACGCCGTCCAGGGCCTTGCCGCTGCGCCCTGTTTCTTCCTCCTCCTCAAGGAGATGCCCGCGCCTTGAGCACCAGCGCTCCGAGGCCGCCTTCTACAGTCCATCGTCGCCGGAGCTCCTAACCACCAGCAGGTCACCGCACCTTCTCCTCCGTCCTTTCACCGACGTCCCCTTCGGATCCCGTCGCCAGAACCCCATCCCCGCTGCTCCTCCCCAGTGCCTTCTTCCTGATCACCGTCAACGCCGGGTCCGGCCTCTGCTTGAGTAGAGAAGGAGGTCGCCCACGTCTCGCCACCAGGACGCCGCCTATACCTCGACCCCCGCCCAGATTTGCGCCGCTCCGCCACCACGTCTCCGGCCCCTGCCCGCCTGAGCTGCGTCTCCCTGTGCCCGCAACCGCGCCACGCCTCTGCTTCATTCGAGCAGAGGAGCTCGTCTGACACTGCTCCCAATGGTCTTCGTTGACTCGGGTCCAGACGATCGCCAGATCACAACCAGATCCACCGGCCTGCTGCTTCCACCGCTGAAGGATCGAAAGTATGTGTAGAGGGGGGTGATTAGACTACTTGACCAAATAAAACCTTTTCCCAATTTTAGTTCTTGGCAGATTTTAGCTATTGTAGGACAAGTCAAGCAATCATCACACAATTCAAGCAAGCATGCAAAGAGTATATTGGCAGCGGAAAGTAAAGCATGCAACTTGCAAGAATGTAAAGGGAAGGGTTTGGAGAATTCAAACGCAATTGGAGACACAGATGTTTTTCCCGTGGTTCGGATAGGTGGTGCTATCCTACATCCACGTTGATGGAGACTTCAACCCACGAAGGGTAACGGTCGCGCGAGTCCACGGAGGGCTCCACCCACGAAGGGTCCACGAAGTAGCAACCTTGTCTATCCCACCATGGCCATCGCCCACGAAGGACTTGCCTCACTAGCGGTAGATCTTCATGAAGTAGGCGATCTCCTTGCCCTTACAAACTCCTTGGTTCAACTCCACAATCTTGTCGGAGGCTCCCAAGTGACACCTAGCCAATCTAGGAGACACCACTCTCCAAGAAGTAACAAATTGTGTGTTGATGATGAACTCCTTGCTCTTGTGCTTCAAATGATAGTCTCCCCAACACTCAACTCTCTCTCATAGGATTTGGATTTTGTGGAAAGAAGATTTGAGTGGAAAGCAACTTGGGGAAGGCTAGAGATCAAGATTCATATGGTAGGAATGGAATATCTTGGTCTCAACACATGAGTAGGTGGTTCTCTCTTAGAACATATGAGTTGGAATTGTGTATGTGTTCTGATGGCTCTCTCTACGAATGAAGAGGAGGTGGAGGGGTATATATAGCCTCCACACAAAATCCAACCGTTACACACATTTTTCCAATCTCGGTGGGACCGAATCAACAAACTCGGTCGGACCGAAAAGGTAAACCTAGTGACCATTAGAGATTTTCGATGGGACTGACATGCAACTCGGTAGGACCGATATGGTTAGGGTTTGGGCATAACGTAATCTCGGTGAGACTGATTACACAAACTCGGTGAGACCGAGTTTGGTAATAAGCTAAGCAGAGAGTTGGTCAGGTAAACTCGGTGGGACCGATTTGCTCTTTCGGTGAGACCGAAAAGTTACAAAAAGGAAACGGAGAGTTTACACTGCAATCTCGGTGGGACCGATTCGCTCTTTCGGTGAGACCGAAAAGTTACGAAAGGGAAACAGAGAGTTTGCAATCCCATCTCGGTGAGACCGAGATCCCTATCGGTAGAACCGAATTGCTAGGGTTTGGCAGTGGCTTATGACAAGTGAAACTCGGTGGCGCCGGATAGAAAGAATCGGTAGGACCGATTTGGCTTAGGGTTTAGGTCATATGTGGATATGGGAAAGTAGTTGAGGGTTTTGGAGCATATCACTAAGCACATGAAGCAAGAGGCTCATTAAGCAACACCTCATCCCTCCTTGATAGTATTGGCTTTTCCTAAAGACTCAATGTGATCTTGGATCACTAAAATATAAAATGAAGAGTCTTGAGCTTTTGAGCTTGAGCCAATCCTTTGTCCTTAGCATTTTGAGGGTTCCACTTTCACATCCATGCCATGCCAATCATTGAGCTTTCCTAAAATAGTCATCTTGGAATAGCATTAGCTCAATGAGCTATATGTTGTTATGAATTACCAAAACCACCTAGGGATAGTTGCACTTTCAACCGCCTTGGGCCAAGGCCCACTGGGTGAGAACCCCCACTGTGCACTGTTGGCCCATTGTGAGCACAGCCCAACCCATCTCTGTTTGGCCTGATGTGTTTTTTTCCCTGCTACGAATTTATTCTTTATCCAGAGTTTACCTGTTTTACAGAAAAGTCCCTAGTCTTCATGCATATCCTAACTAATTAACCGTGCATCGGATGAAAACAAAATTTATATGTAAAATGTCTAGAATTTTGTCTAGTTTAATAATATGCCACTTTCATCCATGTTTGAAATGCTTAAAATGTTGTTTCTTTAAATTTGCTCAAATGCCATGTTAAAATGTTTTAATTCCTAACTAAATAACTGTTGCTCCAAACCTAACAAACTTTATATGTAAATGGGGTAGAATTTTTCCTAGTTTAACATGGTGACATCGCTTTGCATGTTTAACAACCCTAAAATTGTGTTTAGGGCAGAACAGTACCAAACCTTAAAACATGCACATGGGGATTTACCGGAATTGTTGTTCGTTGTTTCCGGCCTCATTTAAACTTGCCTAGATAGGTAGTTTTGTTTTGCTTCACCCCTTGCCATGTTAATCAACATTTAATCTTGTTGGGTACATAAACGAGAGAGAACTAAATAACTTGAATGTGGTGTTTCGTCAATATGCAACGGAGTTGCATATTGAGCTCCACTTAATTTGTAGGATTGCTTGTGCACTTTGCCATGCCATGCATATTTAAACCGGACATGCATCATACTTGGTTGTGAATCATGCCATGTTTATGTGGTGGTTGTTTACTATGTTGTTTGCTTCTTTCCAGTGTTGCTTCTTCGGGTTAGTTCCGATAACGTCGCGTTTGTGAGGATTCGTTCGACTTTGTCCGTTTGTCTTCTTCATGGACTTGTTCTTCTTCCTTGCGGGATCTCAGGCAAGATGGCCATACCCTCGAAATCACTTCTATCTTTTCTTGCTAGTTGCTCTCTCTATTGCTATGCCTATGTCGCGATACCTACCACATGCTTTATCATGCCTCCCATATTGCCATGTCAAGCCTCTAAACCACCTTGTCCTAGCAAACCGTTGTTTGGCTATGTTACCGCTTTGCTCAGCCCCTCTTATAGCGTTGCTAGTTGCAGGTGAAGATTGGAGTTTGTTCCTTGTTGGAACATGTTTATTGTTGGGATATCACAATATATCTTATTTACTTAATGCATCTATATACTTGGTAAAGGGTGGAAGGCTCGGCCTTATGCCTGGTGTTTTGTTCCACTCTTGCCGCCCTAGTTTCCGTCATACCGGTGTCATGTTCCTTGATTTTGTGTTCCTTACGCGGTTGGGTTATAATGGGAACCCCTTGATAGTTCACCTTGAATAAAACTCCTCCAGCAAGGCCCAACATTGGTTTTACCATTTGCCACCTAAGCCTTTTTCCCTTGGGTTTTGCAGACTCAAGGGTCATCTTTATTTTAACCCCCCGGGCCAGTGCTCCTCTGAGTGTTGGTCCAAACTAGAGTCCTTTGCAGCGCCCTCTCGGGGAAACTTGAGGTTTGGTTTTAGCTGTACGGAGCGCTCATCCGGTGTGCCCTGAGAACGAGATATGTGCAGCTCCTATCGGTATTTGTCGGCACATCTAGGTGGCTTTGCTGGTCTTGTTTTACCATTGTCGAAATGTCTTGTAACTGGGATTCCGAGGCTGATCGGGTCTTCCCGCTAGAAGGAATATCCTTCGTTGACCGTGAGAGCTTGTGATGGGCTAAGTTGGGACACCCCTGCAGGGATTTGAACTTTTGAAAGCCGTGCCCGCGGTTATGGGCAGATGGGAATTTGTTAATGTTCGATTGTAGAAAACTTGACACTTAATTTAATTAAAATGCATCAACCGCGTGTGTAGCCCTGATGGTCTCTTCTCGATGGGGTCCGGGAAGTGAACACGATGTTGGAGTTATGCTTGAACGTAAGTAGTTTTAGGATCACTTCTTGATCATACTTTCTCGAACGTGCCTTGCCTTCTCTTCTCGCTCTCATTTGCGTAAGTTAGCCACCATATATGCTAGTGCTTGCTGCAGGTACACCTCATACCTTTACCTACCTAGAAGCTTAAATAGTCTTGATCGCGAGGGTGTGAGATTGCTGAGTCCCCGTGACTCACAGTTTACTTCCAAAACCAGCTTGCAGGTGCCGTTGAACCGTGCAGGTGACGCAACCCAGCTCAAGGAGGAGCTCGATGAAGATCGTGTTTGTTGTGTTGTTTCGTTTCCAGTTGATCAGTAGTGGAGCCCAGTTGGGACGACTAGGGATCTGTAGCATTAGGGGTAGTCTTCTTTTCTTTTGGTTCCGTAGTCGGACTGTGATTGTATCTGGTTGATGTAATGCTTTATTCATGTATTGTGTGAAGTGGTGATTGTAAGCCAACTCTGTACCTCTTTCTTATTCAGTACATGGGATGTGAAAAGATTACCCCTGTTGCGGCATGCCTTCAATGCGGTTATTCCTCTAAGTCGTGCTCGGACACGTGGGAGATATAGCCGCATCGAGGGTGTTACACACGGATACTTCCAAACAGTTGCAGGTGCCGAGGATACAAGTGAAGGTGACGATACCGAACTCAAGTGGGAGTTCGACGAGGATTCGGGCCGTTACTATGTTTATTTTCTTGATGATTAGTAGTGGAGCCCAGTTGGGACGATCGGGGATCTAGCATTTGGGGTTGTCTTTCTTTATTTTGGTTCCGTAGTCGGACCTTTGATTGTACTTTGGATGATGTATGGATTATTTATGTATTGTGTGAAGTGGCGATTGTAAGCCAACTCTTTATCCCTTTCTTATTCAGTACATGGGATGTGTAAAGATTACCCCTATTGCGACAAGTCTACCATGCGGCTATGCGTCTAAGTCGTGCCCCGACACGTGGGAGATATAGCCGCATTGTGGGTGTGACAAGTTGGTAATCAGAGCCATCCCCGACTTAGGAGCCCCCTGCTTGATCGAATCGCTGAAGTTGTTGAGTCTAGAACAAATTTTTTTGAGTCTTAGGATTATATATATCGAAGAGTAGGATTCTTTTTACTCCTCAGTCCCTTCGTCGCTCTGGTGAGGCCTCCTGACGTAGATGTTTTGACTCTTCTCTCCTCAAATTTCATGAATTTTTTTTAGGATCACGCGGGTATCTTGGAATCATTCTGATAGTCTTGTGACGAGAACATTGTTGTTGGTGCCTCCTGACATTTAGGGGTTGTGGCAGTGTCCCGGGTAGTTGAGCTCCGAGGTGTTGTCTTCACAATTTTATCGTTGCAGTTCTGGAATACCTGAGTTCGCCGACATCGAAAATCTCTTTTATGCAGTTGTTGGTGAGATAACCTTGACGCCACCCAGTACTAGGGCGGGAGTTCGGGAGTATTGCCATAACTCGTATAACCGATGCTTTTCGAAGGTTGAGGTACATGATTTCCGAAGGTTTCTTGGTTATGTGTTGAAGGATGGATACAGCTGGATGTAGGAATTGTTAGTTTGGGTGAGATATTATGCTTACCCTGTATCCCCAACACCTGATTGCATAACCATAAAGTTTCAGGAGTTTATAGGTGGGAATTCATGTAGCTCTAGTATTTCTTCCCGGAGATATTTGGTTTGTGATTGGGTAATCCTTACCAATTATTTGTTCATATCCGTACCTTGTTGTTTCATTCATCTACCTTTATCTAAGTGGCTTCTCAACTTAATGGACGTGTGATGATTTACTTTGGAATTCATTCGTTCATCCTTGTTCGAATGTTAAGACTATATGTTGCAATTTCGATCCATTGATTCAGCTTGAATATATGTCTTTCAAAATTCTGACGGATGTCAACCTCTTCAGGATGGCTCCTCCAATGCGTCAGAATCCAGACCACAATGATGGGGAACAGTCGAACCCTCTGCCACCACCTCCACCTCCGGAGGCATGGCAAGCTGTCATGGCAGCCACCAACGCCAACACTTAGATGCTTTTGCAACTCTTGCAAGAGCGCAACCAAGGGCAAGGCAACCAAGGAAATCAAGTCCACGGCAACAATCAGCCTCAGTTTGCTACCCTCAACCAGTTCCTCGCAAACCAGCCGAAGTCCTTCAGCAACTGTGTCGAGGCCACAGACACCGACGACTGGCTCGTGGACATTTGCAAACATTTTGAATGTAGCAATGTCAGACCTGAGGACTTTGTCAAGTTTGTTTCGTTTCAACTCAAGGACCAAGCTGCTGAGTGGTATCAACAATACAGAGATTCCAGAGGAGGTCGTGTGATTACTTGGGATGATTTCTGCTGAGACTTCAAAGCTCATCACATCCCACCAAGTGTGGCTGAGAGAAAGCATGAGGAGTGCAATCTCAAGCAAGGTAGCATGTCTGTTTATCAATACAATATCCAGTTTCAGAAACTTGCTCGCTTCGCTAAACAAGACGTTCCTGATGAAAAGAGTATGATCTATCAATTCATAGGTGGCCTCGGAGAGGATCTGCAGTTAGCTCTCGTGCTTCTTGAGCCGACCAAGTTCGATCAGTTCTATAACATGGCACTAAAGCAAGAAGCTGCCCAGCTCAAGTGTGAGGCATCTAAGAAGAGAGTCAGGGACGCAGTTCAATCTTCTTCTTCATCACAAGTGGCAGCTAAGCAACAAAAGTTCTGGCTGCCTCCTGCTCCGTTTCGTCAGCCCTACCAGCAAAAGAGCAAAGGTGGCAATGGATCTTCCCACCCACCCAACCCAGGCTATCAGAACAAAGCTCATTCTCAAACTCCAAGGTCAAGTGCTCCTTATCATCGGCCGCTCTCAGAAGTTACTTGCAACAAGTGTCGGCAGAAAGTACACTATGCAAACAAGTGCTTCAACCAAAGGCACCTTCCGCCTCCTCCTCCTGTGAGATCTGCCAGCAATGCAGTGGTCAAGAATAATTCCAAGTTTGCAAAGGTGAACATGATGAACGCAGCTCAGGCAGAGGATTCTTCAGAAGTGATCATGGGTAATCTTCCTGCTAATGACTTTCCTGCAAAAGTCTTATTCGATTCTGGTGTCTCGCATTCTTTCATTTCAAGACCTTTTGTGGCTATGCATGATTTGGTTACTCAAGTATTGCCGAGACCTTTGTCTATTGTTTCTCTAGCTCGACAAATTACTTCTCGAGTATTCGTTCGGGATTCCATTATCAAGATGGGCAACTATGAATTTCTGTCTTCTCCAATTGTTCTTGGTGACTCGGATATTGATCTAATTCTCGGGATGGACTGGCTTTCTAAGCACAAGGCTCAGCTTGATTGTGCTGCTAGGCAGATTCAATTGACACACTCTTCTGAGGATGTGATCATCTATGCCGCTCGGGACGAAACCATTCAACTTTTTTCTCTCAATGAGAAGGGTGAGTTGAATGCTATCTCTCAGATTCCAATAATTTGTGAATATCAAGACGTCTTTCCAGAAGAGCTTCCGGGAATGCCTCCTCACCGGCCAGTTGAATTCGTTATCGATCTTGAGCCTGGCATGGAACCTGTTTGCAAACGTCCTTACAAGCTTGGACCAGAGGAGTTGAAGGAGTTGAAGAAACAACTCGATGAACAAGAGCGTATGGGTCTGATCAGACCGAGTTCATCTCCATGGGGTTGTGGTGTTCTTTTTGTCAAGAAGAAGGATGGAACGGAATGACTCTGCGTCGACTACCGTCCATTGAACAAGAAGACAATAAAGAACAAGTATCCACCTCCCAACATCAATGAGCTTTTTGAGCAACTTAAAGGGGCTAGAGTTTTCTCCAAGCTTGACCTCCATATGGGTTATCATCAGATTCACATTCGTGAACAAGATATTCCCAAGACAGCATTCAGAACAAGCTATGGTTATTATGAATATACTGTCATGTCTTTCGGCCTTGTCAATGCTCCTCCAACGTTCTCTCGCATGATGAACTTCATCTTCAACCCTTACACAAATGATTTCGTCCTAGTGTATCTCGATGATATCTTGGTCTTTTTCAAGAATAAGGAGGATCATGCCAAGCATTTGAGATTGGTACTCAACAAACTCAGAGAGCATCAATTCTATGCGAAGTTTTCCAAGTGTGAGTTCTGGCTTGATGAAGTTCTTTACCTTGGTCATATCATCTCCGCCAAGGGCATCGCTGTTAATCCCGAGCAGGTGTCTATAATTGTGAACTCGGAGCCTCCTCAGAATGTCAAGCAGCTTCACAGTTTTCTTGGGCTTGCAAGCTATTGTCAAAGATTCGTTGAGAATTTCTCTAAGATTGCAAAGCCTCTTTCAAACCTCCTCCAGAAGCACGTCAAGTATGTCTGGACGCCTGAATGTGACATTGCTTTCAACACCCTCAAAGAGAAGTTGGTCACAGCTCCTGTCTTGACTCCTCCTGACGAATCCAAGCCATTTGAAGTTTTCTGTGATGCCTCCTTACCAGGTCTCAGTGCTGTGTTAATGCAAGAGAAGAAAGTTGTGGCTTATACCTCTCGTCAGTTGAAGCCCAACGAAATTAACTACCCCACTCACGACCTTGAGGTTGCGGCAGTTGTCCATGCATTATTAACGTGGAGACATCTCTTGTTGGGAAGGAAAGTGGACATCTTCACAGATCATAAGAACCTCAAGTACATCTTCACTCAACCCAACCTCAACCTCAGGCAGACTCGATGGGTCGAAAAGATTCAAGAATACAATCCGAGTATTGAATATACTCCAGGCAAGGCCAATGTCATTGCAGATGCTTTGAGCAGGAAGGCTTACTACAACAGCTTAATTCTCAAGCCCTTCCAACCGGACCTTTGTGAAGCTTTCCGCAAACTGAATCTCCAAGTTGTTCCTCAAGGCTTTCTTGCCAACCTCCAACTCTCTCCCACTTTGGAAGATCAAATTCGTGAGGCACAACTCCTGGATTCCATGGTGAAGAAGGTGAAAAATGGGATTGCCAAGAGCCAACCCAAATACAAGTGCTACCGCATTGATGACAAAGACACTCTATTCTTTGAGGACCGGATTATGGTTCCTAAAGGTGATCTAAGGAAATTCATTATGAACGAGGCGCACAATTCCCTTCTATCCATTCATCCTGGTAGTACGAAGATGTACCATGACTTCAAGCAGTCGTATTGGACTCGAATGAAGCGAGAAATTGCTCAATTTGTGAATGAATGTGATGTCTGTAGAAGGGTGAAAGCAGAACACCAACGGCCAGCTGGTCTCCTCCAATCTCTTGCTATTCCAGAATGGAAGTTTGACCATATTGAAATGGACTTCGTGACTAGATTTCCCAAGTCCAAGCGTGGAAATGATGCAATCTTCGTTGTCATCGACAAGCTTACAAAAGTGGCTCATTTCCTTCCAATCAAAGAATCTATCACATTAGCTCAGTTGGCAGAGCTATACACCTCCAGGATTGTCTCTTTGCACGTCATTTCGCAATTGATATCTTTAGATCATGGAAGAATCTTCACTTCTAAGTTCTGGGACTCCTTCCAGAAGGCCATGGGCACCAACATTCGCTTCAGCATAGCTTTCCATCCTCAAACTAGTGGCCAAGTCGAGCGAGTCAATCGAATCCTTGAAGATATGCTCAGGGCTTGTGTAATTTCCTTTGGTATGAAGTGAGAAGATTGTCTTCCATATGCCGAGTACTCCTACAAAAACAGCTTCCAAGCAAGTTCGGGCAAGGCCCCATTCGAGATTCTCTATGGCAGAAAGTGTCATACTCCTCTCAATTGGGCAGAGACCGGTGAATGCCAACTTCTTGGCAATGACTTAATCATAGAAGCTGAAGAAATGTGCAAAGTCATCCGTGAAAATCTGAAAGCCGTGCAATCGCACCAGAATAGTTACTATGATAGCAAGCACCATGACTTGGCTTTCGAGATCGGAGACCATGTCTACCTCCGCGTCTCTCCAATGAAAGGCACTCGTCGCTTCGGTATCAAAGGGAAGCTGGCCCCTAGATACGTGGGTCCTTTCAAGATCATTGGCAAAAGAGGTGACCTCTCCTATCAACTTGAGCTTCTGTCCAACTTCACAAACGTGCACGATGTGTTTCACGTGTCATAGCTTCGCAAGTGCTTGAAGACTCCTGAGTGCACCATCAACTTCGAAGAGATTGATCTCTAAGAAGATCTGTCTTATCATGAGCATCCCGTTGCTATTCTTGAAGAAACCGAGCGCAAGACTCGCAACAAGTCAATCAAATTCCTGAAAGTCAAGTGGTCACACCATTCCGACCGAGAAGCCACCTGGGAACGCGAGGAACACCTCCGTTCCGAATATCCGGAGTTCTTTCAGTCCTAGATCTCGGGATGAGATCCTCTCATAGTGGTGGAGTGTTGTAGCACCCTGGATGTAACTTGCCATATTTGTAACTCTGACTCTTGCCATTTTCGGCTTTAAGTTATGAGATTCCCTTCATTGGTTGGGTTTTTGTCTTCATTTAGCATTTTGTTCATGTCATGCATTTCATATCATGTCATCATGTGCATTGCATTTGCATTCGTGTTCGTCTCATGCATCCGAGCTTTTTTCTCGTTGTCCGTTTCGCAATCCGACACTCCCACATGCACCAGCGCACCCCTCTTGGCTCTTTTCATGAGCAGGTGTTAAACATTCTCGGAATGAGCCGAGATTTGTCAAGTGGCCTTGGTACACCACCAGTAGACCGCCTGTCAAATTTCGTTCCATTTGGAGTCCGTTTGGTACACCAACGGTTAACCGGGTAACCGCGAAGGCCTCTTGTTTGTTGCAGCCAAACACCCCTTCAAAACAGCCCAATAACCCATCTAAACCATCTCCATGTCCTTCGTCGTCGGATCAATATCGTGTGGGCGAAAACTACACCTCATTTGGACAATCCAAACTTCCTCTACCTTTAAATATGTGTCTCCCTCCGATTTTCCCGCAGTCCAAACCCTAGAAATCATCCCCGCCGCCACCAACCGGATGAGATCGCGCCACCGCCCATAGCCACTCGCCGCCCGCCACGTGGCCTCCGCCACCGCCTGCCGCCGCCAGCCCGCCAGGCCCGCGCGGGGCCCTCCCCGGCCCACGCCCCGCCGCCTCCGCGATCGGGCGCCCGAGCCCCCCGTCGCGTCTTCTCCGCCGCGCCGCCCCGCTTCCTCACCACACCGCCGCCCGCCACCCGAGCGCCGCCGCCGAGCTCCTCCGCACCTCCCGCCACCTCCCGCTGCCCTCCACGCCTCCCTCGCGGTCCGCCGTCCTCCGCGCCGTGCGCCGTCGTCCGAACCTTCTCCGGTGACTCCCGCTCCCTCTCCGGCCGCCACGCGCCTCGCCGGAGTCGCCTCGCCGTCACCGGAGCTGGGGTGGACCAAATCCACCCATCCATTGAACCAAACGCGTCCCGTCGATCCGGATCTCCCCGTCCCGGAACCTCCTCGTCCCGCGTTGACTTTCGCGGAGGTGAAGTTTCCACAAAGTCCCGAATATTTGTATATATTTTCATGCCTACTTCATCATGTTGTATCTCGGTGACCGTAGCTCCAAATGATGCATATGATATGTCGAATTGTTCGTCTCGTTGAGGTATTCACGTTAGAAGCATTTCCATGCATGATTATGTACATTACAATGCCATTTTCATTGATGCAAGAGTGCTATAAAATGTTAACTGCTGTTACTTATCATATCATGGTGATTTGTCATTTTTGTCACATTTGATGTGTGCATCGTATGAGATTGAGGTCTACATGTGTTTTAAACTACAATATGCCATCTTTACATGAGTGCTTGTCTTGTATTTTTGTGATATATGTGGTGACTAGCACAAGCATGCAAACTAGCCTCCGCAGTGTTGCTGTTTTCAGGGACTTGGGATTTTGCCAAGTCCTTTTCCTGCTATTATTTTGATGCCATGTAAACATGATGCTACAGTGAGATCCATGCTTGTTTTGAGATACTTCTGTAAGGATGTTTTGAACATGTGGTCATGCTCTATCCATCCATGCCCCTGTTTGCAATTGTGGAGTTGTCTAGCATGTCTTGTTCTTGCTCTACCTTTGCTATAAAATGTTCCTAGCAGAATGTTACCATGTTAATCCATTTTGCCATGGTTGTTGCTAGTGATCCATGCATCCTATGAACTTGCTCTTGCCATGGTTAGCTTCATGAACATGTTATCTTGCTATTGGTATGCTTATATTGTCATGAAATGCTTTGTAGTAAGTGGTTTGAGCTCGCAAAGTTGCTATCATAATTCTGTTTATGACATGCTCTGTTTTTCTGCTAGGTCTGAAACTGTTAATAAAACTTGCTATGTTTACATGGGTGCCATCAAATCTTCCGTGCCTTTTTGGCTCATGTTCAGTAAGGGACTTTTTATCTATGCATTTAGTATAATCATGCCATGCGTTTGTTTGCTATGATATGTTCCTGTAGCATGTTGTTTGCTTGCTCTAAACATTGCTTCCTGATGTTGTTTTTGACATGTTAGTATTTTCACTAAGTCTGTGAAGGTGATATCTTTTGCACTTTTGCCATGCTTATTTGAACCTGTTGTATTGGGATTTAGCCATAGCCCAGTGTTCATGTTTTGTCAAGCATCTCTTGTACATCACTGCCATATGCTTTGTTGCTATGTTGGAGTGCAGTAGCTTAGTTCCTTGTTCCATTCTAGATGGCATCGTGCTGTTAATCGTAGTTTTGCGTCATTTTTGTGATGCTTGCCATTTGCAAACCGTGCATCCGTTTCCGGTGATCTTTATATTGATTTCAACCAAAATCATCTCATCTTTCTAGCGGCATACTTGTTTTGCCAAGTTGATGCCATAATCATTCTTTCCCTTCCGGAGCACACATGTACATTGCATATCATGTCTTGCATATCATGCCATGTATTGCATCAGGTAGCTTGTGCATTGCACCATGATTGATTGTTGTTCCATTGCTTGTGTTCTTGCTTTGGGTAGAGCTGGGAGACGAGTACGTGACCGAGGAACCTGTTGAGTACGCTAACGAGGATCAAGCTTTCGACAACTCTGAGAACTTTGCAGGCAAGATGACCATACCCTCGAAATCACTTCTATCTTTGCTTGCTAGTTGTTCGCTCTATCGCTATGCTGCGCTACCTACCACTTGCTTTATCATGCCTCCCATATTGCCATGTCAAGCCTCTAACCCACCTTTCCTAGCAAACCGTTGTTTGGCTATGTTACCGCTTTTGCTCAGCCCCTCTTATAGAGTTGCTAGTTGTAGGTGAACTTGAAGTTTGTTCCATGTTGCAACATGGATATTGTTGGGATATCATTATTATATCTTATTTACCTTAATGAATCTATATACTTGGTAAAGGGTGGTGTAACACCCACGATGCAGCTATATCTCCCACGTGTCGAGGCACGACTTAGAGGCATAGCCGCATGGTAAGCATGTCGCAAGAGGGGTAATCTTTACACATCCCATGTACTGAATAAGAAAGGGATAAAGACTCGGCTTACAATCACCACTTCACATAATACATAAATAGTCATACATCATCCAGAATACAATCAAGGTCCGACTACGGAACCAATATAAAGAAAGACAACCCCAAATGCTAGATCCCCGATCGTCCCAACTGGGCTCCTCTACTGATCATTCGGAAAAGAAACATAGTAACGGCCCGAATCCTCATCGAACTCCCACTTGAGTTCGGTAGCGTCCCTTGCACTGGCATCATCGGCACCTGCATCTGTTTGGAAGTATCTGTGAGTCATGGAGACTCAGCAATCTCACACCCGTGAGATCAAGACTATTTAAGCTTAAGGGTAGGAAATGGTAGTGAGGTGGAGTTGCAGCAAAGCACTAAGCACATATGGTGGCTAACTTACGCAAAAGAGAGCGAGAAGAGAAGCAAAGCACGGTCGAGAAGCTAATAGTGATCAAGAAGTGATCCTGAAGCTACTTACGTTCAAGCATAACACGAGACCGTGTTCTCTTCCCGGACTCCGCCAAAAACAGACCATCACGACTACACACATGGTTGATTCATTTTAATTAAGTTAAGTGTCAAGTTTTCTACAACTGGACATTAACAAATTCCCATCTGCCCATAACCGCGGGCACGACTTTTGAAAGTTCAAAACCCTGCAGGGGTGTCCCAACTTAGCCCATCACAAGCTCTCACGGTCAACGAAGGATATTCCTTCTCCCAGGAAGACCCGATCAGACTCAGAATCCCGGTTACAAGACATTTCGACAATGGTAAAACAAGACCAGCAAAGCCGCCCGAATGTGCCGACAAATCCCGATAGGAGCTACACATATCTCGTTCTCAGGGCACACCGGATGAACACTACGTACAACTAAAACCAACCCTCAAGTTTCCCCGAGGTGGCGCTGCAAGTGGCTCTGTTTTGGACCAACAATCAGAGGAGCACTGGCCCGGGGGTTTAAAATAAAGATGACTGAGGGAGTCCTGGATTAGGGGGTATCTGGACAGCCGGACTGTTGGACTATGAAGAATATAAGATTGAAAGACTCGTCGTGTCGGATGGACTTCCTTGCGTGGAAGGCAGCTTGGCAATAGGATATGTAGATCTCCTTCTTTGTAACCGACTCTGTGTAACCCTAGCCCCCTCTGGTGTCTATATAACCAGAGGGTTTAGTCCGTAAGGACCAAGAACAACAATCATACCATAGGATAGCTTCTAGGGTTTAGCCTTCGATCTGGTAGATCAACTCTACTACTCCATAATCAAGAACAATCAAGCAGGACGTAGGGTATTACGTCCATCGACCCCGAACCTGGGTAAACATCGTGTCCCCCGCCTCCTGTTACCATCCGCCTAGAGCACCAGTTCGGACCCCCTACCTGAGATCCGCCGGTTTGACACCGACATTGTGCTTCATTGAGAGTTCCTCTGTGTCGTCATCGTTAGGCTGATAGCTCCCTCGATCATCGATAGCGATGCAGTCCAGGGTGAGACTTTTCTCCCCAGACAGATCTTTGTATTCGCGAATTCGCACTGCGGGCCAACTCGGCTTGGCCATCTGGAGCAGATCGAGAGTTACGCCCCTGGCCACCAGGTCAGGTTTGGAAGCTTACACTACATGGCCCCGACATCCGCGGAAGACTTGATCTTCGATGGATTCGAGCCCCTGCCGAGTGCACCGCACGGTCACGATGAGCACGATTTAGCTCTACCATCGGACAGTGTTCAGGAGACCGCACCGGCAACCACTCCGACCCTCAATTTGGAGCCAATTGCTGTAACGCCCTCGATGCAGCTATATCCTCCCACGTGTCGAGGCACGACTTAGAGGCATATCGCATTGAAGGCATATGTCGCAAGTGAGGTAATCTTCACACAACCCATGTAATACATAAGGGAAAGAGATCCATAGTTGGCTTACAATCGCCACTTCACACAATTACATAAATAAAGCATTACATCATCCAAATACACTCAAGGTCCGACTACGGAACCAAAATAAAAGAAGAACCCCAAATGCGACAAAGGTCCACGATCGACCCCAATTGGGCTCCACTACTGATCAACTAGAACGAAACAAAGTAAAGGACAAGATCTTCATCGAACTCCTCCTGAGCTGGGTTGCGTCATCTGCACGGACTCATCGGCACCTGCAAGCTGGTTTTGGAAGTATCTGTGAGCCACGGGGACTCAGCAATCTCGCACCCTCGCGATCAAGACTATTTAAGCTTATGGGTAAGGTAAAAGTATGAGGTGGAGCTGCAGCAAGTGACTAGCATATATGGTGGCTAACATACGCAAATGAGAGCGAGAAGAGAAGGCAAAGCACGGTCGAGAAACTATGATCAAGAAGTGATCCTAGAACAACCTACGTCAAGCATAACTCCAACAACCGTGTTCACTTCCCGGACTCCGCCGGAAAGAGACCATCACGGTTACACACGCGGTTGATTCATTTTAATTAAGGTCAACTTCAGGTTTTCTACAACCGGACGTTAACAAATTCCCATCTACCCATAACCGCGGGCACGGCTTTCGAAAGTTACAAATCCCTGCAGGGGTGTCCCAACTTAGCCCATCACAAGCTCTCACGGTCAACGAAAGAATAGCCCTCCTCCCGAGACATTCCGATCAGACTCGGTATCCCGGTACAACAAGACATTTCGACAGGGTAAAACTAAACCAGCAACACCACCCAGATGTGCCGACAAATCCCCATAGGAGCTGCACATATCTCGTTCTCAGGGCACACCGGATGAGCAAGACGTCGGGTAAGCCAGCCCAGAGTTGCCCCTGGTAGCCTCGGACATCGCTCAGTTGGACCAACACTCAGAGGAGCACTGGCTCGGGGGGGGGGGTAAAATAATGAGGACCCTCAGGAGCGCGACTCCCAAGGGAAAAGAAAAAAAGGCTAGGTGGCAAATGGTAAAACCAATGTTGGGCATTGCTGGAAGAGCTTTACTTAAGGCGAACTGTCAAGGGGTTCCCATAATAGCCCAACCGCGTGAGGAACGCAAAATCCGGGAACATAACACCGATATGACGGAAACTAGGGCGGCAAGAGTGGAACAAAACACCAGGCATAAGGCCGAGCCTTCCACCCTTTACCAGGTATATAGGTGCCTTAATTAAATAAGATATATTGTGATATCCAAACAAGTAAACATGTTCCCACAAGGAACAACATCTCCATGTTCCAACAAGGAACAAACTTCAATCTTCACCTGCATCTAACAACGCTATAAGAGGGGCTGAGCAAAGCGGTAACGTAGCCAATCAACGGTTTGCTGGGAAAGGTGGGTTAGAGGCTTGGTTCAACAATATGGGAGGCATGACAAGCAAGTGGTAGGTATCGCAGCATAGGCATAGCAAAAGAGCGAGCATCTAGCAAAACAAAGATAGTAGTGATTTCGAGGGTATGATCATCTTGCCTGAAATCCCGCAAGGAAGAGGAACGAGTCCATGAAGAAGCCAAACGGACATAGTCGAACGAATCCTCACAACACGACGTTATCGGAACCAACCCGAAGAAGCAACACCGGAAAAGAGCAAACAACATAGTAAACAATCATCACATAAACATGTCATGATGCACAACCAAGTATGATGCATGTCCGGTTTAATGAGGCATGGCATGGCAAACTGCACAAACAATCCTACAAATTAAGTGGTGCTCATTATGCAACGGAGTTGCATACTGACGAAAACACCACATGAATTATTTAGTTCTCTCTCGTTTATGTACCCAACAATATTAAATGTTGTTAGCAAGGCAAGAGGTGAAGCAAGAGAAAACTACCTATCTAGTCAAGTTTAAATGAGGCCGGGAACAACAAACAACAATTCCGGAAACTCCTCATGAGCATATAATAGATTTGGCACTGTTCTGCCCTAAACACAATTTTAGAGTTGTTAAACATGCAAGATGATGCCACCATGTTAAACTAGGCAAAATTCTACCCCATTTACATATAAAGTTTATTAAATTCCGAGTTACGGTTATATAGTTATGAAATAAATCATTTTAGCATGGCATTAGGTAAATTATGAACAAACATCGTTTTAAACATTTTAAACATAGATGAAAGTTGCACAATATGAATCCACACAAAATTCTAAGCAACTTTCATATATAAATCATTTTAATATGGTGCACGGTTATTAAGTTATTAAATGCATGGACTTGAAGGGCTTTTCTGTAAAACTGTCAATCCCCTGGAAAATTAGGAAATACACAGATCAGGAAAAAAACGGAGCAGGCCGAAACTGGCTGGGCGCTGGGCTGTGGCTTCACCTAGTGGGCCTGGCCCAATTTGTGGAGGAGGCAGGGCAGGCCGGATCAGGCTTGAGGCCAGGGCGTGGGCGACGTGGAGAGGGGCCAGCTCGGGAAGAGCTGGGCCTTGGGCGCCGCTGGGCCTTGGCCTGCTAGAAGGCAACGCGCGGGGGCAGCGTTCGACGTCTCGGTCCTGAAGCAGGGGATCGAGCAGGCTGGATCTGAAGGGGAAAACAGCGAGGCCGACGAGGACGCGACCTCCGGGTCTTAGCGACGGGGATGTCGGGGATGCAGCTTGACGGGTTGGCGGGGTCCACACAAAGGCCTCTCCTCGGTGCTACAGTCTGGATGCAGAGCAGGCAAGGAGACGGCGAGGTTTAGTGAGGGGCGCAGCACGCTCTCGGCGACAAACGGCAAGGCATGAAGCATGGCGGGGCACGACGCTGGTGGTGTAGCACTTCTGCAGGAAGACGAATGGGACGGCGGCGAGGGCCCTGGCCTGATGCAGCGGCGCTGCTCCAGCAAGGCCGTCGGCGGGTGGTCTCGAAGAAGCGGGGCGGCGGCCATGGCGTCGAGGCATAGCTCCTGTTTCACGAACAGGGAGAGAGAGATGTGAGAGGAGGGAGTAGAGGCATGGAAGGAGAAGGAAAGGAGCAGGGGAGGTCTGGCCTGGTCGACGGCGGTCAACAAGGCGGCGGCGTGCTCAAGGACGAGCTCGGCGTGGGGCACAGGCAGGAGGAAGCAGCGGCCTGGTGGCGACAACTCGCACGGGGAGAGTCGAGGGCGCTCGGTCGTCGAGGATGTGGCCTCGATCTCAAATTGGATCGAGCGTCGGCTGGATGCGGGAGAGCTTGAGGTCGGGCATGCGGCTGCGCGCGGGAGGCTGGGAATGGAGCGGCGCGGAGAACAAGCGAGGTGGTCGGAGGCTGCGATTGGTGGACTGGATCGGGAGGGGATCCCGAGGAAGAAGGGACTGGAGGAGTGGCGGCGGCGCGATTGGATCGATGGGACAAGGCACCTAGGATCTAGGGTTGGACCTATTTATATATAGCAGGGGATTAGGTTAGGGGCTACCTAGTCCCTCCGATCAAAATCAGACGATCAGGAAAAGTAGGCTAGGGAGTCCAAATAAGAAAACAGTGATATTTTGTAGATGTTTGGGGATGATCCGGATCCAACGGTGGCGGCTGCTCGGGTCGGGTCCGGGACAACTTTCGGACGCGCGCGCGAGCAGGGCCGCGGGCTGACGAGAGAGGTTAGGTTGGGTCTGGCGGATTGTGAAGAGCGGGTTGGTCTGAGAGAAGAGGGGAGAGATGCAGCCCGGCACGGTTTTCGGAGACCGAAAACATCCGACGTTAGACCGGCTATATTGCCGCTATAGTTATCCGTTGGGGCGTCAAACAAACTCCGAATGCGATGAAACTTGGCAGGCGGCCTACCCACAACATAACAACACCGCATGCCAACTTTCAACCCATTCTGAGAACATTTTCCGGCCACTTATCAAATAATATTTCGGACGTGCCGTGGGCGCGTGCAAGTGTGTCTGGGCTCAGAACGGACAACGGAAGAAACAGGGAGGCCGGGACGGATGCATGTTTTGAAAACATGATGATGCTATGCACATGATGACATGATGAAAAGCAACACGCAAGCAAAACACCTGACAACGACAGCGAATAACTGACGAACACCTGGCACATCGGTCTCGGGGCGTTACAACACTCCACCACTATGAGAGGATCTCGTCCCGAGATCTAGAATGGCACCGGAGGGAAAACGGAAGAGAAAAGAGAAGAGGTAAAACTAAGTTGCTTCTTTGACAAACGAGTGAAACTACGAACCTTGAAAGGTTGAACAAATTGAAAGAAAGTATGCAACGAGGAAGACAAAGTTGAAAACACTCCGGTAGGGAAGAGCAACGAGGAGGAACAACTTCGAGCAGCACTCCGGTTGAAAAGAAAAGGAATTGAATAATAACTTGATAAGATGAGAAAATACTTGACAAGAGGGCACGACACTCCGGTAAAATGGATAACACAAAACGAACATGATATTTGACAAAACGAGATGATGGTTGAAGAAAGCAGCATCACAATGCCTCCGGAACAAAAATAAGAATGGAATGAACGAAGTGAAAACGAGAGCACGCTTACAACAAATGCTAGAACGGAATTGTTGGAAAACCAACAACGTAAAGAATAAGCTTGATATGGTCTTATGGAATACATTTCGAAATTATGAGGTGACAACTTGCCACTCACGCAAAAGATTTGATTGGATTGATATCAACAAGGAGACGAGAAACTTATTTCATCGAGAGGATAAAAGAAGAACTTGGGTCATTTATAAGCACCATAATAGCAACAAACCTTAGAGAAGGCTTTAGGTGAAATATAACCCAAGATAACTCCAATGACGAGGTTGATGGTTTTAAAATATCTCATTCATGACAACATGAATTCAAATTATCAAGAATGACATAATAGCACCTCCAATGATACGGAAGAAAGAATGCACTCCGGATTACAATATGAAGAATGCTTTAGCTTTTGTGAAAAGAAACTTGATGAACATTTAGAGAATGAATTAAATCCTTTATGAACCATCATGTATAGCCTCCAAGAAGAAACTCCGGTAACAAAAGAATAAAAGAAAGAGAAATTGAAAACACAAGGTGAATCCTTGCAATGATTAGATGGATCTCGCGATGAAATAGTTGAAAAAGGTTTGAACTCCGGGAAAAAGAGAAGATGAAAAATTGGAAACAAGAATTTTGATGAACCTTCGGAATAAGGAATTAATCACTTGGATGAAACAAGAATAAGAATTACATTATGCCTATCATTCACCAATTAAATTGATGACAATCACGGATTTGGCATATTACTAATTCTCGTATAAAAGATTAAGATAGATATAGCGCGAACTTGATAAAGTCTTCGACGAACCACCGGTAGGGTTGAAACAACGAATAAATTGATATGATAACGAAGGAAGAGAAATCTTGAACGAACCACTGTAAGAAATGAAAATGAACGAAGAGAAGATAAAGAAACACCGGGAAGAATTATAAAATGAACAAAGATGCTTGAGAGGATTTAGATACATGAGAACGAAGAGCTCACGAGCCGATTAAAGATTACTTGAATGAAGCACCGGTAAAATTGAAGAACGAGAGCTGAAAGCTGAGAATGAATAATATTTGAAAAGATGGATTCCGGATAAGAAATTGAGAAGACTCTTGAATTTGCTCCGGATAGTTGAAAAGAATTCTCACAATCAAAAATAACTATGAGAGGATGGCAATAAGCTAGAACCACGAGTCTCTGAGAGAACGGATAAGATATGGAGGAAAAACTCTTCTTCGGTCTTCAAAATCTGAGAATGACGATGAGAAACACCACCAAATTGTTGAGATACTCCGGGATGAAAAATGGAAAAGTTGAGCCAACGATGAAAGAATTTGGAAGATCTTGAAGACAAACATAAGACTGATGATTATTCCTTCTTACGTCAAACTTCGAAAAGAAATTTAGGATAGCTCCGGGAAAATAAGAAGAGTCAGGTAAGATCCTGGGAAAAGACCTGTGGGTTAGGGCCCACTCAAAAGAAATACTGTTGAAGAGATTAAAAAGAGAGATTGCACCGGTTGAATTAAATGGCTAGAATGAGATAACAACCTCGAAATAGGTTGAACTGATCTTGAAAGACAAGACGAGCCTTTTGAGATATCTTCAGCACTCCGGAATAATTGAATAGCGAGAGGTGAATGATTAAGAATTGCACCGGCATAAGAAAGCATTGAAACGAGGAAAAGACATGATCAACAAAGCTTGACTTGAAACCACTGAAGAAGAAAAGAACGAAGAAATGATGAACTTGATGCTTCTTTAATATCTTCATGAGAATCACCGGATAAGAACATTAACGGAAAAGAATGGAGAGACTTCTCATCAATGAGATGATACTTGATTAAGAAATCTGAGTTTTTGAAGAAAAAGGGGGGGGGGGGGGGAAAAACAAAGACAACTTGGAACGGATGAAACAAACACCATTGAGAAGAACTGATACTTGATCTTGCGGATGTTGAAAATGAACGGATTCACTTGAAGAGAAACACGCCGGTTGAAAAGGATTGACAACACAATCTCGGTGATCAAGAAGGATTAGTATTCACATCGGAGTATGAGAACACTGTTTCGGGAAGGTATGGAATCAACACTTGACATTGAAGCAACTCGAATACCACAACTCAAAACAAATACAAAGGTTTGGCTTGCAGAATAAGCCAGAACAAACATATGATAGAGATTTCGTTCGAAGTTTTCGTGGTGGGGCCTACACGGGCTCGATCGTACAGCACCATCATGTACAAGGCAGTGCACATGACATACGAAGCGTCCCCGAGTCGGCATAGCCAAGGACTCTTTAAGACACAACGAGACCATTGTAAAACCGACCGTGAATAGGCGGACCACTAGACGTCGAACCCCAATTTCATATCATACATCTGTCGAAAAGATATCCTAAGAGCTACTTGAATTCCCACTTATAAACTCCCAAAATTTTCCGGTTATGCAATCAGGTGTTGGGGATACAGGGGAAGCATAATATCTCACCCAAACTAGCAAATCCTACATCCAGCTGTATCCATCCTTCAACACATAACCAAGAAACCTTCGGAAATCGTCTACCTCAACCTTCGAAAAGCATCCGTTATACAAGTTATGGCAATACTCCCGAACTCCCGCCCCAGTACTAGGTGGCGTCGAGGTTATCTCACCAACGAACTGCATAAAAGAGATTTTCGATGTCGGCGTACTAAACTCAGGTATTCCAGAACTGCAACGATAAAATTATGACGACAACACCTCGGAGCTCAACTCCCCGGGACACTTCCACAAAACCCCTGACAAGAGGCACCAAGACAATGTTCTCGTCATAAAACCATCGAAACGATTCCAAGATACCCGCGTGATCCTAAATTTTTTTAGTGAAATTTGAGAAGAGAATAGTCAAAACTCTACGTCAGGATGCCTTACCAGAGCGATGAGGAGACTGGGAAGTAAAAAGAATTCCTAAACTCTCCGATATATAATTCCTAAATGACTCAAAACAATTTTTTCTAGACACAACTCGGCCACTAAAAACGATCAAGCAATGGGGCTCCTAAGGTCGGGGATGGCTCTGATACCAACTTGTAACACCCTCGATGCGACTATAGCTCCCACGTGTCGAGGCATGACTTAGAGGCATAATCGCATTGAAGGCATATGTCGCAAGTGAGGTAATCTTCACACAACCCATGTAATACATAAGGGAAAGAGATCCATAGTTGGCTTACAATCGCCACTTCACACAATTACATAAATAAAGCATTACCTCATCCAAATACACTCAAGGTCCGACTACGGAACCAAAATAAAAGAAGAACCCCAAATGCGACAAAGGTCCACGATCGACCCCAACTGGGCTCCACTACTGATCAACTAGAACGAAACAAAGTAAAGGACAAGATCTTCATCGAGCTCCTCCTGAGCTGGGTTGCGTCATCTGCACGGACTCATCGGCACCTGCAAGCTGGTTTTGGAAGTATCTGTGAGCCACGGGGACTCAGCAATCTCGCACCCCCGCGATCAAGACTATTTAAGCTTATGGGTAAGGTAAAAGTATGAGGTGGAGCTGCAGCAAGCGACTAGCATATATGGTGGCTAACATATGCAAATGAGAGCGAGAAGAGAAGGCAAAGCACGGTCGAGAAACTATGATCAAGAAGTGATCCTAGA